>NC_034014.1:6209400-6319145 GCF_000346465.2 Prunus persica
AATTGGGGACATAAAACAATTTCTTTTACACGAAAAATTGGGGAGAGAAACTTTCCTTCTTACAAAAATTCTTTAATACGGGGAGGGGTAGAAGGGGTTTATCGCTTCTTAACCCTTTGATGAAAACCAATTTTTGCCCGTCACACCCCCAGTTAATTACCCGGTTTTCCTCCCCTGAAACTTAAAAGGGGAAAAGAATAATTTAGCCCACCTTGGGGCCCCTTAAATAACCCAAATTTAACCAAACCCAAGGCCCTTTTTTTTTAGGTTTTGGGGGGCCCCAAATTTAACCCAGGCCCCCGACAATGGGCCCATTCCAGGGAAAAAAAAACCCCCCCCCCCCCATCCCCCCCCCCCCCCACCACCAAACAAATAAATAAATAAATATAAGGAGCACTCCGTATTGGCATCTTCCCCCAAGCAATTCATCCTTGCTGGCTTACTTGGTTTGGTCAGTGTGGATCGAGATTGCAACTTGAGTCTTGACCAAGGGACCCAAGGGCTGTACTAACATAACTAGTCATTTTAGGATCTCAAGCCGCCTCACAATGGATTGAGTGGTATCTTATATTTTATATATATATAAGGAGAATAAAGCAAAAAGATACATCCTTGTGGCTCCCACATCCGTGACATACTTATATTTGATTATTACTTCTTTTTCCTTTTGAATCTTAATAGTGTTTACGTGGTTAACTTATTCTCTAATAACTTAAAAGTTTGAGATTAAATAATTATATAACAGAATATCAAAATCTTATTTGCTTGCAAGTGATCGTGGTAGCTTCGCAAGCTGCAAAAAGAGGATGTATTTTATATTCGTCTTTCTCTTTTTATATGGACATGTATTCTTCATATGCGACTGTAAATTCGATATACATTGTTGGTTCATTACGAGAGCTTGCAACTCTAATATGGCAAACTGGCATATTGGTGGTAGATAGTGATTATGGAGGCAATTTCATGGAAAGCTAATCATACCCTATATTGACAAACATGTGCAATGTTGACAAGTTATATGAGTCGACTTTGTGGGAAGGCCTAGGTATTAATAAGCAATTAGTGCACGATAACACTGAGAAGCTCATCACTTATGTTTCATTGACTTGGGGAGAAAGTCTGCTCTGTGATGTTATATGTGAGACTTTTACATAGACAGTGTCCATGTTCGATGTTCAATTATTTCAATGACCAAGACAACAGCAAGCAGAACATCCCAAGAGCAAGACCCTTTTTTTTTTTTTTTTGGTTTGTATTGTTCACATCAAGGAATTTAAATTTGTAAAATCCCAATTTAAGAAAAAAGAAAAAGAAAAGTGACTTGGATATGAATGGAAGACTTGGAGACCAAGTAAGAGATCCGTTCTTATCCCCTGAATCTAAGGGTAAAAGTGGCATTTTAGGGAAAATTTTGAAGGGTGTGTTTAGTCTATAAATTATACCTTCCCCCACCCCTCCCAGTTGTATCATTTGCCTTTGTTTCAAGAGGAAGAGGCTCTGCTTCTTCTCTGTTTCTCTACGAGTCTTGCTTGTTTCCCTTTTCCAAATCTCTGTTCAGATTTTTTCATTTCATCTCCTTCTCCTCATCTTTCTGTTAAAATTTTTTTGCTTCTCTCATAATCTCCTCTTCTTATTCTCCTCCTCCTCCTCCTCCTCTTCCATCTTCACTTCCCTTTACTCTGTTTTTTTTCTGCTCTGCAGCCATGGCAACCGCTTCTCCAGCACCCAAAGAGAAGAAAAACCCAAGCTTTCCTCCAAGGAGGGGCCTCATCAAGCTTCAGATCTTTGAAAAATTGGTCAAAGTGGTGGTCAACAAGGCCTCCAACCCTGGAGCTCAGGGGAAAAACAGAGGAGAAGATAGTGGTGGAAGCTCTACCTCTCAAACCCCACCATCAAGTGCCTACAGCTCTGATGCAAATTGATAGGCATGATCAGATGGCTAGATGGGTCATCACCTACTTGGTGAATTGATGAGAAAATCACTGGATTTCTCTGATTCATGCTATGAAGCATTTCCTATCCCCATATCTATGAATGAAGCTATAGAATTTTGGTATTTTGAGTCAGGTCAAAGCCTCTGCTTTGTTTTTTCTGCAGATGGCTTGACTAGAAAGTATTGTTGTTTGGGTTTCAGATGTACAAATCAAGCATGGGTTATGTGATAATTATTTTTCCTGTAAAACTCATATTTTTGGAGAGTTTTGCAGGACCATAACGCATCTAAGCTTATCTTTTATTTCTGTGTCTTGCTTTAGTCAGTTCATGTCTTGTGATGGAAAAGAAGCGAAAAAAAAAAAAAAAAAAACCTCTTCCAGTATTGTTTCTGAGAGTTTTAGAGAGGAGACATACTTGGAAAAGTTACTATTTCTGCATTTGAAGTGTATCTTTGGTTGCTTTATGTGGTGTTGTTATATGATATGGTGGTTATAAATATTATGTTATGCACTACGCATTTTGTTGTTACTGAACCGAGCACTGTTGAAATTAGCATCTTTTGGTTTTTTTTTTAATCTTTGATTGTTATTTTTTATTTATTTTATATAAGCGATATTATAGAAGAGGGACTCGAGTTCAGAGCGCATAGATAAAATTCTTAACCACTTAAATTACAAATTCTTTTGCTTTTTTATTTTTTGTTAATTGGCTAACTTAAATGTTGACTGTAGTGTTGAGAATTGACTTTATCATAATACGATAACATGGGTTTTTACCATAAAAACAAAAATATGGGCTGTCATGCAAGAAATTTATGTTGTTTCCTCCCTAAACTTTTCAAGTGGGTCAATTTTCTCCATCCGGCTACAATCCAGCAAGGTTGAAATACAAATTCTTCGCATTTCTAGAATAAAATTATATTTTGGGACCGTCCATTCTGTACTGAAAATAGCATTATCTTTGATCCAGAGAGAGGAGGGAGACCTGAAGAAATCAATCAACCCAAATTCCAAGTTATGGAAAACTCCAAAAAAGACGTTGGAGTTTTGACATGTCTTAGTTGGTCAAGGATGTTCAGAGTAGGTTTATATCGTATTCAAGGTATTAGTCTAATGGATATTTCTACAACATGGAATATATAATAAAAAAATTATTCATTCCAGTTGATGAAGAAACATGAATTAAATCTTAAAGAGAGATGAAAATTAGTGGTTACACAAAGATTGGTTTTATGCACAAACAGAGGAGCATCATTGTTTGCTATGTACAAATTACAATACGTAAACTGCTAAAGTCATAGATAGACGAGAGGATGCTTCTTTGCAAATTCGTACAAAGTAAACTGTTGCATACAAATGTGGCTGCGGAGGGTGGGCAACTTCTAGAAGAAGAATAAAGTATAATTCTTTTATGGCACGTTTTATGGAATGAGAAATTTAGTTAGATTAGAAGTTGGTTGGTAAGTATTAGACCATCTAATGTAAATATGTGAGTTAAATAGATATTTAAGATTAGTCTCATTTTAAAGATTGGATTAGCAAGGGACTTGTTGCCTCTAATAGCATTCCAAACATGAGCAATTTTGCTCACCGCATTCAAGTGCACCATCCATTTTTATTTAGTACACCATTACCTCATTACCTATCATATGGCACGAATTACACATATTAAATATAGGTGTTCATGCTTAATCATAATGTAATATGTCACACATGTTGAGTGATATGGTAACTATGCAAAATGGTTAAACCGGTGCACAAAACTGAAGTGGGTGTAGGAAATATGTGTGTAATTGTTGTTTTATAAATCTCAATCTTCCTTACAAATAATAAAGGCACCAAATCCGAAGTTTCTAATGAGAAAAACACCATGAATACGGTATTATTAGTTATTGGTATTTATCTCTTTCACTACGTGACCTAGTCACGTAACGTGACAAAAGAAGTCCAGTTCCATGTTTCGGACCCTATCGGATTGTAAACATTCCTCACTTAATGGAAATTGAGCTGGATTTGGGCCTTGATATTGGACCAGAAGAATAGCCCACTGGGCCTATTTAACATGGCCCAAGCTAAAACGACATAGTCAGCGCTTTGGGGCTTCACATTTGGCGGGAAAGCACACGGAAGACGAAGGAAAAGCTTCTGCACTTCTCAGAGTGAAAATGGCGAACAAGCTCATCAACCAGATGGGCCTCCCCAAATCCATCGCTAACGTTTTCGCAGCTCGTAACATCACCACCGCCAAGGTAACATTTTATTGTGTTTTTTTTTTAAAAATAATTAGTTCCTAAATTATCTTCTTTTTTTTTTTTTGGGTTAAACGCGAATTGGTTTTCAGGAAGCTTTGTCTTTAACCGAATTCGAGTTAATGGAGGTGTTAGATGTGAGTTTAGCAGATGTCACGTCTGCAATAGCTCGTATCAGCGAAATTACATGTCCACCCTATCAAACTGTGATCATCAAAACCCTAATTGTCCTTTTCAATTTTTAGAAATTTTTTAATTTTTATTTAATTGGGTGTGTTTCTGATATGCTGTGGCTTTAGCTGTGTTTGATTAGGCGTTAACTCTAATGGAGCAAAGGGTTCAGAAGGAGCACATGGGTGGCCACCTCCCCACCCGCCTCAAAGGACTAGACAATGCCTTATGTGGTGGGATTCCATTTGGGGTTTTAACTGAGCTGGTTGGTCCTGCTGGCATTGGCAAAACTCAGGTATAATTTTTGTTCTTTCACCCATCTGATCATCATCTGTCAATCATTTCTATTTGTATGTATCTTTGCATCTGTTTGAATGAATATTTCGATTGCAGCTTTGCCTGAAGCTCGCATTGTTGGCCTCGTTGCCGACAGCTTATGGAGGTTTAGGTGGTCGTGTAATATACATTGATGTAGAATCTAAATTCAGTTCAAAAAGGTAATTAAAGCGTTTTATAACATTAATTATCAGCTATTTTGTGATAAAATTTTGCCTACTGTGTTCATCAAAGAAACGGGAGATGTTTAAGTTTTCTGATTTGTTACTCGCTTAGGATGATAGAAATGGGATCGAAGAGTTTTCCAGATATGTTTTACACGAAAGGAATGGCCCAAGAGGTAATGTAGATTGAAAGTTATTACTGTCTCTCGAACAAGTTTTAATGAGAATCATGTTTGCTTAATGACAGTTTTCTTCTGTTTGCATTTCAGATGGCAGGTAGGATCCTTGTTTTGCAGCCGGCATCACTTTCTGAATTCACTGAGAGGTATTAGTCAAATTAAAATTTCATTTTCCCTATCCCTAGTAAGTTTGTTAGTCCTGGCATGGAGGGAACTTGGAGGTACCCAAGCATTGGAAAAAGGTGCTTTGGACTTTTGAGATACAGCTAAATGCATAAGCATGAGTTGTGCGGATAATGCCTACTTGTTAAGAGGTTTACATGAGTTAAAAGTCATTTTGTTCCAGTTTGCAACAACTCAAGATTTCACTTCTTCAAAACCAAGTGAAGTTGCTAATCATCGATAGCATGGCTGCTCTTATTTCGGGGTAAGTTCAGATTTCTCTGTTATGCTTGTTACCTGTTCTGGATACCCAGAGTCTGATCAAGTTGTGGTCCTATATAATTAGAATTAGGCCATATCATATCGTTTACATATATAACCTTGTTTTAGGATAAGAAATATTACTTGTGATACTAAACTCTGATGTGCTAGAAGGGCCATATATGAGTAGAATTAGCTTTCTGAATAATCAAATATGTTTCCTTACTTTATTAACTGTTTATAGGATTATTCGAGAACCCATTCATTCCTCAACATGTTTGACATCCCTGTCTAGGTACTGGGCATGGGATAAGATTGGTGTATATTGTCATATCTCTGTTTAGTTCAGCTATATGAATCCTTTTATTTCATTATTTTGTGTACTTAGACATGTCTTCCCATAGAATGGTCATATTTAGTGATTATCCAGTTTTCTTCCAGTTGTTAAGAAATGCTGATATATTTTTTCCAGGGAATATGGACAGGGAACTGCCAGGCAGCATTTATTGGGTTGGCATATTTCCTTTATTAAGTGAGAATCCTAGACATTTGAAACTTTATTGGTGTTGGTGGTTGTATCTTTCTGATGGTGATAAAGCTCCTTTTCTCTCTTTAACATATTCAGGTCGCTTGCTGAATTTTCACGAATCCCTGTTGTTGTTACAAACCAAGTGAGGTCTCAAACTCGTGATGAAGCCTGCCAGTATTCTTTTCAAGGTAGGACAGTATTGTCAGATTGTGATATCCTCGGTATGGGTTATGGATGCAATATATTTTCTTTGTGCAGGGCAGAGCAGGGAAAAAGCAGTGGAGGATCATACAGGATACGATTCTCATCTTGTTGCTGCTTTGGGGATTCACTGGGCTCATGCTGTGACCATACGTCTAGTGCTGGATTCTAAATCTGGTTTGCCCAATATATGCTTTAGCTTGAAAATGATTAAACTGTCATGAAGCAGACTCTTGCTGCTTAGTTATTCATATGAGGTATCTTTGCAGATCTAATTGTATGGATATGTTTCTTTCAGAATACGTGCAACTCTATTTCTTAGGTTTGTCAATATGTATGAGTCTGTGTGCCCTATATTCTCTTCAATGCCTTCCAGAAGCTATCAGAAGATTAACAGCAATAATTAATCCCTTTTTTCATTTTGATTGATTTGTTTAGCAAAATTGATGTGGATATCTTTTTAAAACCGATGATTTTACTGTATATAATTAGAATTGAATGGTCATAACAGTTTATGGTTCCAGAGATGGAGAAAATTTGACCTTTTAATGAGATGATGACAATGATGACAATACGTGGAATCCAAAACTGTTTTCCCCTATTACTGATTCCACACTTTCGTTTTTTCTTGTAGGGAAGAGGTTCATCAAGCTGGCAAAGTCGCCCATATCACCACCTCTGGCCTTCCCTTATAACATAACATCATCTGGAATCACATTGCTTGATGATGATGGAATAGAACTGACAGGACCAGAGATAAACTCAATTCATTGTCAAGGTTTGTCACTGAGACTCTTGTTGGGTGAATCTGGAAATCCAAATTAAGTCAAAATTTATCAATGATGGAGTACTTGGTGGCTAGTACCTATCATTTAACTAATTTTTTGTTCATGTGGTATCCCACTGAAAAAACCTCTTAGTCAATCATAGTCATGGTAGTGCTCTCCACTTCTCACTTCATTTGTTTTAGAAAATATTTAGGCTCAAGCTTGTTTAGGAGTTTGCCTTCTTTCCTTTTAGAGTGAATTATAATCTCACGTTGTAATGACAAAAATGCAGGACACAGTGACATAATTAATTTTGATGGGGAAAGATTTCAGTGATCAATCAGAAGGAAAGCTGCACAAATTTGCAGGCATGTGCAAGAAATTTAAATGTCATGGCATTAGTGATTGTTTTGGATTGTCTGTCACCTTGTATATGGAAAGATAGAAATTCCTGAGTTAGAGTTATAACCTTATAATCAGCATGGCTTCCTCACGCACAAAGCTAACCGTGAAGGAAAGATAAACCAAGATTTAGAACTTGCCGATGGCCCTTTTTATTTTATCTTATACTTTTGTATCCTTCAAGCTTCTTTCATGAACAGGGTTTAAAATTAGGCTGATGAGAATGTTGGTTGGCTTGTTCTTGTGTATTGGCCTGTACATAACAAAGGCTCTGATGATCTAAATGCTTTCTAGTAATTCAAGTTTGTTGTTCCATTATGTACTTTTAATATGGTTTGACCAAATTGGATGAAATATTTTGAGCTTATCACATGACTCAAATAATCAAAACAGTTTATGATGCTAAATTAATTAATATTTTTACCTTGACACTCATATCATATGCTTATCACATTTGTATGATAAATTAAGAAGGAAAAGGAAGGGGCTAAAGAAAGGCTTGGGAACAATATTCTTATGGATCAGAATCCAATTATAGGTTGGTTTTCTAGCAAATACTAGGGACATGGTACCATCAACTTGTGTTGAAAGTTGTTTATTGGTGAAAATTTGAGCTCCCTTTAAAAGTAAGACAGTTATCTTCATCCCAGAAAAAGAAAGTAGGAGACTTGTAACTTCAGATGAGACCCAACGGCATGCAATAGACTGTGGAATCATGTGGCCCTGCTGTTGGAAAAAGTTAGGGAGATGCTAGAAATTGCCCTTCTGTTTGTGCCCATAAAATGTTTGACGAAATGCCTCAAAGAAACTTTAGTGAAGAGAGCTTTTTCGACTATGAATATTGTGAAAACATTATTGCGTAATAAAACACTGCCACGTATATATTTCTTAACTTTTCAACAAGGTGGGACAATACTCTTAACAGTAACTAGTATGGTGCATGATGTCATTTAGAAAACACATAACCTCCTTTACCACATTTACCCTTAATACGTGAATGCAAAAGATGCAGTTGCCATATTCAATGATCCTAAGAAGGGCATGAAATTAAGAAGTTTTGGAAGAAGTAAACCTTTTCTTGCCTCAAAAGATGCAGTTAAAACCTCTTTCCAAAAAAAAAAAAAAAGCAATTAAAACTTTGACGTATGCTAATATTTGGGCAAACCTTGACCTAAAAGTTAATAGTATTTTATAGTAATAATAAATAAATACTTTTTTTTGGACAAAAAATAAATAAATAATTAGATCCCCATGGGCTATCTCTGTCTCTCTCTCCTCCACATCATTGTCATCCCAAACCCTATTACCACTACAGACAGTGTTTGATTATTATTATTATTATTTTAATTTGCAGAAATAGAGAGAGGATGGGTGGCTTGGGGCCCTGAGTTGGGATGAATCTGGGCAGTCGGGGCTAGGGATTGGGGTCGAGAAGGGGGTGGCTTGGGGCTGATAGTTTTTTATTATTATTTATTGTAAATTTCTTTTTAGTTAAAATTGATTTTGAAGTTTCTTATGTGGAGGTGGATATCACTTGTCACGTCACTCACTCAATTAGTAGATAATAATTTATATGTACGAAATTATAAATACATTCTTGTCACATCATTAAAATTAAAAGACTTTTGAATAAAATTTAAAAAAACAGGTAGAATGGGTTACCAAATCTTGGTCAAAAATAAAAATGGGCCATTTTGAATTTGAGAGAGCAAAATGAAATTTGACCAAAATTTGAAGGATATGGTGCCATTGAAAGGGACCCGAAAGCGGATGGTTCAATTCTAAAGCCATGGAGGAGGCTGTTCTGTGCACACTCCAACAAGTAGAAGATGTCAAAAAGCGTGTTTGAATGAAGTTCGTCTGTAATTTTAGTGTGTTTAAATAAAGGCTAGTTTTGCACATTTTCTTACTCAGTGTCAGTGCTATTATTCGAGAGATGCTGAGGATGATGATGCGGAATATAGCTGCTTCTTCTTCTTCTTATTGCAGCAGCAGGAGATGGAGAGGTATGCCTTGTCTTCACTCTAACTCCACTGTTGTTTTCGCCAACGATTACTTTGCTTTCCTTCACTGTCAACCTTCTAAATCAATCAAATCTACAAGAACCCAACTAGAGCAGCCAGTGAGAAACTCACCCAAAATCACAACTGTTGAGGATGCTTTCAATGTGTTTGATAGAATGCTTCAAATGCGTCCTCCGCCTTCAGTTGTTCGTTTCAATCAAATATTGGGTCAAGTTGCGAAATTGAAACATTATTCGGCCGTCATCTCCTTGTATTACCAAATGGATGTGTCGGGAATTGGACCTGATGTTTATACTCTAAACATTCTCATAAATTGTTGTTGTCATCTAAACAAAATGGGGTTTAGTTTATCTGTATTGGGAAAATTCTTCAAAGTTGGTCTTGAACCAAATGTCATTACTTTCAACATTCTGTTCAACGGCTTTCTTCTTGAGAATAGCGAGGCGGAGGCGGCAGGAATTTTCAACAAAATGATTGCGGGAGGTAATTGTCAGCCTAGTGTGATTACTTATGGCACACTAGTAAAGGGCTTTTGCATGAAAGGTAACAATAGTGCTGCCATTCAGTTGCTTAGGAAGATGGAGGAAGGAGCTTGCAAGCCTGACCTAGTTGTCTATAACACAATCATCGACAGTCTTTGTAAGGATACACTAGTTGATGATGCATTAAACCTCTTCTCTGAAATGATGTGCAAGGGTTTTGCCCCAAATGTCATTACCTATACATCCTTGATTCATGGAGTTTGCAAATTAGGCGAGTGGAAAGAAGCTACAAGGTTGTTGAATGAAATGGTGAGTAAAAATATCTTTCCAAATGTGTTCACATTCAGCGTCTTGGTAGACACAATTTGTAAGGAGGGGATGGTCGTGGAAGCAGAAGGTGTGGTTGAAATGATGATTCAAAGAGGTATTGAACCTGATACGGTTACATACAGTTCACTCATGGATGGTTACTGTTTGCGAGGAGAAATGGACAAGGCACAACAAGTTTTCGAGCTAATGCTTAGCAAGGGCTCGATGGTTAATGTTGTTAGTTACAACACATTGATAAATGGATATTGTAAGCATAAAAAAATAGATGAGGCCATGATGCTTTTTCTGGATATGTCTCATAAGGGACTGGTTCCAAATACCATTACTTATAACACTCTTCTGCACGGCTTTTGCAAAACAGGCAGAATACAGGACGCACAAAAGTTGTTCTACGAGATGCAAGCTTGTGGCCAACTTCCAGATGTTCAAACTTATTATATTTTACTGGATGGCCTGTGTGAAAACCGACAACTTTCTAGGGCAATGCAATTGTTTGGAGAGATGGAAGCGAAGAAGTTGGATATTGATATTGTGATTTACAGTATTCTTATTAAAGGTTTGTGCATAGCTGGAAAACTTGAATCTGCAAGGGATCTCTTTTGTGGTTTATCATCAAAAGGACTTCAACCTAGTGTCTGGACATACAATATAATGATTAATGGACTCTGTATCGGGGGCCTAACAAGTGAAGCGGAAAAGTTGCTGGTTGAAATGGAAGGGAAAGGCTGTTCTCCAGATGGTTGCACATATAACACAATTATCAGAGGGCTTATCAGTAACAAAGAGACATCAAGGGCGATGGTACTTATTCAACAAATGGTGGAGAAGGGTTTATCTGCAGATGCATCAACAATGGAGTTGATAGTTCAATTACTGTCGAAAGATGAAGTGGATCCTGCTTTGTTGCCGTTGATCAAAGAATCACTGTGAAATTAATTTGCATCTGTGGACAATGAACTGGTGCATCTTTGACGACCATAAAGGCATTACAGTGGTCGTGGGTATGGCAGGAGGTGAAAATGCCTTCTCACGTGTATCCGGAATTTCTGGTATTAATTCTGTTTCATGAAATTTCTATTTTATTTTGTATGGGACGATAGGAGAACCTCTGTTTCAACCAAAGATCCCTTACAAACCTCTGTCCGCTGATGCAAGAGCACAGTGGACAGATTTTATCTTTGCATGAAGTTTCTCATAAAACTGATTGCTCAGAAATTGCAGACAGATTTTATGTATTGGAAACATTGTTTGATGGGTGATAAATCTAAATGCTGTTGCTATTGTTTATGTACTGGAAATATTTTCTATTTGGGTACAAGACATTGTTGGATGACTGAGGGTTACTTTGGGACAGTATTTTTGGTTAAGGATGTTGTTATTGTTATGCACAGCATTATCTTGTATAATTTTCGTTCTTGTACATTACTTTTTCTCTAACGTCTCTCCTAAAAAAACTATCATTTCCCAGGTCCAGGTGAGTTGTTTCCCAATAAATCTATATATTGCAATGACATGCATCCTGGCAATTCAATAATGAGGGGGAAGTGAGGGGGATAGACACCACTAACACTGACACTGAGACTGGAGTTGTAAGCTTGTTGTCATTCACTCATCTGATCCCATATATTGTTTTCCAAAATAACATTTTCAACTGTGTTTGTGATTTTTGTTTTTCCAATGATTGTTTCGTTTTCTCTCTGTTACGTTATGTTTTACGATGTAAATATTCAGTTGTGTGTTGGCTGCATTTTCTTTACATTTGTTTCTTTAACTTTTGTAATTTTTCCCATCACTGCCCTATAAAATTTTGAATCGTCCATTTGAGGTAGTGATAATTCGAGTTTTAAACAAAACTTGAGATCGAAATGTCACTCCTCTTAAAGTTAGTGATGTCAAGCCAGCATAATGTGATGCCTTTTCACATGTTACATATTCATCTCCATATCCATGTGTATATCGTTGCATGAGAGAGAGAGAGAGAGAGAGAGAGAGAGAGAGAGAGAGACCGACAGACAGACAGACACACACACACACACACGACTCACAAGACAATCAGTCCCTAATTTTAGATCACAAAACTCTGATGTGTTAGAAGGGCTATATATGAGTAGAATTAGCTTTCTGAATAATCAAATATGTTTCCTTACTTTATTAACTGTTTATAGGATGATTCCACTCATTCCTCAACATGTTTGACATCCCTGTCTAGGTACTAGGCAAGGGATAAGATTCGTATATATTGTCATATCTCTGTTAGATTGTCAAAATATGGGTTGTGTATTTCGTATGATATTTCTTTTCCTTCTTTAGTTCAGCTCTATGAATCCTTTTATTTCATTATTTTGTGTACTTAGACATGTCTTCCCATAGAATGGTCATATTTAATGATTATCCAGTTTTCTTGCAGTTGTTAAGAATGTGATACGTCTAGTGCTGGATTCTAAATCTGGTTTGCCCAATATATGCTTTAGCTTGAAAATTATTAAACTGTCATGAAGCAGACTCTTGCTGCTTAGTTATTCAGATGAGGTCTCTTTGCAAATCTAATTGTATGGATATGTTTCTTTCAGAATATATGCAACTCTATTTCTTAGGTTTGTCAATATGTATGAGTCTGTGTGCCCTATATTCTCTTCAATGCCTTCCAGAAGCTATCAGAAGATTAACAGCAACAATTAATCCCTTTTTTCATTTTGATTGATTTGTTTAGCAAAATTGATGTGGATATCTTTTTAAAACTGATGATTTTACTGTATATAATTTGAATTGAATGGTCATAACAGTTTATGGTTCCAGAGTTGGAGAAAATTTGACCTTTTAATGAGATGATGACAATGATGACAATACGTGGAATCCAAAACTGTTTTCCCCTATTACTGATTCCACACTTTCGTTTTTTCTTGTAGGGAAGAGGTTCATCAAGCTGGCAAAGTCCCCCATATCATCACTTCTGACCTTCCCTTATAACATAACATCATCTGGAATCACATTGCTTAATGATGATGGAATAGAACTGACAGGACCAGAGATAAACTCAATTCATTGTCAAGGTTTGTCACTGAGACTCTTATTGAGTGAATCTGGAAATCCAAATTAAGTCAAAATTTATCAATGGTGGAGTACTTGGTGGCTAGTACCTATCATTTAACTAATTTTTTGGTTCATGTGATATCCCACTGAAAAAACCTCTTAGTCAATTATAGTCATGGTAGTGCTCTCCACTTCTCACTTCCTTTGTTTTAGAAAATATTTAGGCTCAAGCTTGTTTAGGAGTTTGCCTTCTTTCCTTTTAGAGTGAATAATAATCTCACGTTGTAATGACAAAAATGCAGGACACAGTGACATAATTAATTTTGATGGGGAAAGATTTCAGTGATCAATCAGAAGGAAAGCTGCACAAATTTGCAGGCATGTGCAAGAAATTTAAATGTCATGGCATTAGTGATTGTTTTGGATTGTCTGTCACCTTGTATATAGAAAGATAGATATTCCTCAGAGTTATAACCTCATAAGCAGCATGGCTTCCCCGCGCACTAAGCTAACTGTGAAGGAAAGATAAACCAAGATTTAGAACTTGCCGATGGCCCTTTTTGTTTTATCTTCTACTTTTGTATCCTTCTAGCTTCTTTCATGAACAGGGTTTAAAATTAGGCAGATGAGAATGTTGGTCGGCTTATTTCTTGTGTATTGGCCTGTACATAACAAAGGCTTTGATGATCTAAATGCTTTCTAGTAATTCAAGTTTGTTGTTCCATTATGTACTCTTTAATATGGTTTGACCAAATTGGATGAAATATTTTATGATGCTAAGTTAATTAATATTTTTTCCTTGACACTTTTATCATATGCTTATCACAATTCCATGATAAATTAAGAAGGAAAAGGAAGGGGCTAAAGAAAGGCTTGGGAACAATATTCTTATGGATCAGAATCCAATTACAGGTTGGTTTTCTAGCAAATACTAGGGACATGGTACCATCAATTTGTGTTGGAAGTTGTTTATTGGTGAAAATTGGAGCGCCCTTTAAAAGTAAGAGTTATCTTCATCCCAGAAATAGAAAGTAAGAGACTTGTAACTTCAGATCAGACCTAACGGCATGCAATAGACGGTGGAATCATGTGGCCCTGCAGTTGGAAGAGGCCTTGTAATTTTCAGTCCAATTAATGTTTGCCTATAGGCCTATAAAGTGTGGCAGCGAAAGAGTGCTATAATGTTGATGATTTAGACCTATCTAGTGTCTGCCATCAATGTGCTATTTGTAGGCCCATCACATTAGTAGCAAGTTATTCTCGCCAAAACTTGAAAAAATCATTCTAAAGACAAATTCATGAACTTAGGTATGGTATTAATAAATAAATGTGTTTGTTTACAGCATCATAACTTTTCCGAGTCAGGCCGTGAGCTTGTGTTGTGAAATCCATGCTCTAACTCGGAAAAATTATGGTGATCAGTTGTATAATATGAGTTGATTGGTAACACCACATGACGCTATAACAGTCACACCAAAGAAGTTTCCCATCTTAGGGCCCATGACATGAGTGAGTAGCAAATCATCAAAGGATCTATTTGTTGGTTTTCGTCCAAAAAATACATACTCTATATAATAGGTTATTAGCCAAAACGATATCAAAAGTAGTGAAATGGTCTTTTGATCCACCATAATAATTTTTCACCTCTGCCGACTACCGAATCTGTTATCTAATGTATCTTTATGCTCAAGTGGAATCAATGATGGGAATGTGCCCCATATTGTCTGTAAATTCTTTTGATTTATATGGAAAGTAACAATAAAGTAGGGTTTGCTTGATAGCAATAGGCAGTTGAAGCAAGGGATAAAAATAGGACATGTAGGTTAAGTCCGTTGGTAGACTGATTTTGATATAAGTTTTGACTGTTTGAGAACGCATTTGCTGCTCGTTGGTAGGTAGGCTGGTTTTCATATCAACTTTGCAAATATCTGGATCAGCCAATCATCTTTAACTTACAAAAGGGTGGAGATTTAGAGAGGCCAGTGCATTCTTAAACTTGGATTTAATTTAATACCAAGTTGGATTAAGAAAACGAGTTAAGGATAAGAAATTGACACAGGTTTGGATAGTGGGAAGTTTTCCAAACAGAACATACCAGACATTTGCTTCACTTTGGGCTTGAATTTTGATTCTTGATCTGCAAAATTGATTTTTGTTACAGCATGAATCTGATTGTTTCTCCTCCTGAAAATTTTCTTTTTTCTTCAACTGAATAAAAACTTATGTGAGTCTTGAATATTGGTTCTGATGTTGTTATAAAAACCCCTTGTTGGTGTGAGTTGGGACTATTTCTGTCCTTTTTGTGAATGGAGTTCAGGTGAGAGAGCCTTCATGTAACAAATATAAATGATATATGCAAAGGACTCATTAGTGTAGTGCAAGGTCCTATGTTTGAGTCCTAATATTCGTGTAGTATGTATGAGTTTATTATATTATCGCTCCTCTCAATAGTAACGGTGATAAATTGAGTTTAGTATATTATCACTCCTCTCAATAGTAACGGTGATATATTTTGCTCTTTTTTTTTTTTTGTCTGAAAATATAAATGATATTGTGTCGATAGGTGGAACATGTGATTCTCAAACAAATGGAAGGCTAAGATTGGTTTGGATATTATGGATCATTAACATGCAAGGCCTTGTATAAATCTTTTAAAGTAATCTTAGCTAGTATAGATCAGATCTTTAACAAGAATTTCTTAGCATGCACTCCATCAAGATTCAAATTGAAAAACAACTTACTCTTTTGTTGATCCTTTTTAAAAAAATTATTTCTAGGAACCAAGGGAAAGGTGCTTTTATATTATAACAACTATACATATAAAAAGTATAAAGAATTAAAAAAACTGTAAACTGTTGTATTGCCTGTTCATAGCCTAAAAGGACATAAAGTACTCCATGGCCTTCTGTATTTGTTTCTTTAAACAAGGAAAAATGATGAGAAGAGGCCAAACCTTGGACTGGATTTTAAGGTTTCCTCCCTTTCTTTCTTGTTTTGCCTTTTCTTATATGATTTCTTTGGACACATTGGACAATATCTCTCTCTCTCTCTCTCTCTCCCTCTCTCTCTCTCATATATTATATGCATGTTGTTTGTATAGCTGTTTTTTTTCTTCTGGTGTAATTTTTGAAATGCGAATCATATCCATTGAACCAGCTGCTGCAGCCTGACTTTAACAAATAAACAATGCAAAATTGCTTTTCAAAACCTTGTCTGATATGCACTTTGGACCTGATTAACTTTTAAGCATGGATACAACAAAACCTCATTAAAACAAATAAGTCTTGATTATATTCTGATTCAGCTCTGAATTGGCGTGCATTCTTGTTTATAAATATATTTAATATAAATAATTTTGGCATCTTAATCTCCTCGAAAGTTTTATGCTTTTTATAATCTGATGTTTGCCCCATTTGGGTATATTATATCCATTAGTGCATTGTATCTGGTGTCCATGATTTAGTACGATTTTATCACTATTTTTATGTGTTTTTTTAATGTAACAATGTTGTATTTCTAGGTTGAAATCTGGTTTTCATTAAAGTTGATTGTATTGCCTCACCAATGCTTCCATTCCAAGAGACAATACACCTCTTCCAGTACATATTTGATAGTTTTCTCTTATTTTTTAGAAAATACAGACTTGATACCTAAGTTTCCTCTTGATGATTGCCATTATTTAAGTCCTTCCAAGTACAATTATGTTGTTCTTTTCTCTTTTTCTTTTTATCATGACAATTATTTTGTTGTTGTTTTATACAATATTCATATAAATATTTTTGACTAATTAACTCTTATTTTTTTTTAATACAAATATTTTTCTAAACTACAGGGGGAGGGGGGTTTTCTCACACACACTAATAAGGCGTCATGGGCAGTGGCGGATGATGAAAATTGCCCCTCTGTTTGTGCCCATAAAGTGTTTGATGAAATACCTTAAAAAAGCTTCGATGGAGAGAGATTTTTCGGCCATGAATATTTTGAAAACATTATTGCGTAACAAAATGGGAATCAATGGTTGAGTGATTACTCAATTGTTTACATTGAGAAATATGCTTTTGCTTGTATTAGTAATGAAAATATAATGGAACGTTTCCATAATATTGCCCCTCCCCTGAAAATTCTTGGATCTGCCAATGGTCATGGAATTTCGAACATGAGGCTACTAGTCTGCAAGTCAATGTTCTTTTTCATTGGGCAAGAACCCATTGAATTTATTAACTCTTAATTTAGTAGTATCTCTCTTCACAATGTTGGAAGAGCTCCCAAATTCGACTCCCCATCCTCATTGATAAATTTGTTTAACAAAAAAACATACTTCCAGCAAAGAAAAAGAGTGAATTCAAATAAAGAAAGGAGAGAGTACAACTTTGTTACCACAGATCAGATCAGACCTGGGGCATAGTTGCATTTCCTTCTACTTGTAGGTAGGAGTGTATGTGTATGCACATTTCCATTGAAATTTTTTTTTTTAAAATTTTGTGGTGGGTATGAAAAGCATTTTAGTTAGTGTGTTGAATTAGTATATTGGGGGAAAACAGAGTTACCAAAAATCACATCAGAGGGTCAAAAGTTGTACATATAAATCCACATACAACAGTTTGTATGTCTGCCTCAATGATCTTCCCTTTCACTTTATTTCTGGGGCAACAACGTTTTTTTATAAATTAAAACAAAAGTATGATCCATTTCCATTCAGTGTTCTTGATGTTCCATGTCTGGTGTGAATCGTGTGATTCATGTCAAATTACTCAAATGCTTTTATTACTTTTGTATCAATTCTTTTATGATTAATAAGATTTTGTTTTGAGGAGAAAAAAAATAATAATAAAAACAAAATCAGAAAACAACAGTCCAAACAGAAAGGGTAAATGAGTAATTTAAGGTCTTGGATATTTTCCATTTATGTATTATTTTATTATTTTATGTCTCCTCCTCATCGTCTCAAAGTAATCAATAATTGCTGATGAAGAAGACTGAATAAAACCATTATAAAAAGCCAAATAAAATAATAATAAAAATAATGAATAAAAGTAGAAAGTTTGACAAAACGAAGGATTAAAATATTGAGGGAAAGGGCTTTCCATGAATGGAGAAGGAGCGTCCACGTCTCCCTAGGCCTAAACCTCGTACACCTCTTGCAGAGACAATATACCCACCCAAAAGGAAAAAAAGGCAAAACCCTCTTTATTATTTTCCCTTTTTATATTGTTTCTTCCAATTAAGTAATCCACCCATAAAATATTGCTATATTGACAAGCCACCTTGTAGGGTAGTGCATTATCGCCAAGTCCCTTGCTCATCATGTTGTGCTTTGAATAACCTTTTTTTTTCCCTTATGGTTGTTGGGTTACGTGGGTTATGTTAGTAACAGTCGTTCACGTGGTGAATGATTTTCAAACCTCGATAGTTGTAGTTTTTAAGATGGAGATTACATAGATCTAAGGCTACTGTTCTTAGTAGTAAACCTAAATAATTTAGTGGACGTATCTCCCATTAGATGAACCATGTAAAGTAATTTGTGTCATAGTGTGAATATGATATTATTGTTCGTTGAACCATATTTTGACGTCACTCTAATGTATTATAAACTCGTGAATTTTGATACTTGGTTTCATGTGAGACCGATACAATGAACGATCAAGCATATTGAATAAAGCAAGAACCATCACAAATTTCAATCCTTTACTATACAAGTTTTTTAGAATATGTACATGTTATGTGGAAAAAAAAAATCTTCATAATTAAAATAAATGAAAATGGATTGGCATTTGCTTTACCAAAACCCTAGAGAAATAGGGGAAGAGGGGAAGGCTTTCTTTTAAGTTGATTAGATTTGTTTTTAATACAAGCGATAGTTTAAACTACAAGAGGAAAGGAGTTCACATATATTATCAGTGTGTCATGTGAGTTCGAACTTAAGATCATTGGTCTGCAAGTTAATGTCATTTTTTACCGGATTAGATCACGTTGGCTTGATTAGATTATTTTTAGCGGTGAAATATGGGGAATTCGAACTTTTGGAAAGAAACCAACCCATGAAATGAAATGAAGACAATCATCTAGTGATCTTCTTTATTTGGCTAATGTCTAAATGAGCTGGAAAATCCAATGTTGAGAGAGCTTTTTGTTGATACGAATATGAAATAAAAGAAGTTTCCCATAACTTTAGCTTCACTTTAATGATAGTACAGATTTTGCCTCTTCCAGCTCTTCCTCTTCAAAGATCAATCATTTCCAGAGAAAAATATCCTATGTTTCCTGGCCACATCGACCGTCGGAACAGATCAGGGTGGACGGTGGAGATTGCAGCAAAAAAGAGAAACACGCGGCAGACGGGGAGTGGTGAGACGAAGGAATTTGGGTACAGCTTTGAACTGAATTGGATGTATTAGGGCAACCGGCTGTAGCCGGTAGAAAAAGTCGCAATCATGGTGGTGGGGAAGTGGTTGGTCGAAGTTACTAGAATTAGAAATTAAGTTTACCAAATTTTTAACTTTTAAGGTAAGAGGATTACCTTAATGGGAAGGTACTTCTAATTGTGTGACTCCAAAAAAAAAAAAAAGAAAAAAAAGAAGAAGTCATTTCACTCATTTTGTTTTTATTCTTACTTTATTTATTGCTTAATTTGTATCTTTCCACTGCCACATTTTGTGCTTTCTTGTCAACTCGGATGACCTATTTTAAAAAGCAGACAAAATGATTCACCAGTCTTTTGTTTTGGTTTTTCTTCTCTTCCATTTTCAAAAAATAAAAAAGAAAAGGTTTTTGTAATTTGTATTTTTTTTAGTGCATGCAATAATGTAAATCAGACGAGAATATGATTTCTCATACATAGACACACAAATAATGTCATAGGTTCGAACTTGAGATTTCTGTATGTTCAAACATGAGAACTTTCTAATTTGTATTAAACATTATGGGTCTATTTTTGTTTATTGACTTTATGTGGTGGAAGGACTTGAATTCATGCATGAACCTCATGATTTGTAATCGACATATTGATTTCTCTAACTAATCCTTTATAGAATTGACCACAAAAAAAACTAATCCTAAATTTATGGAAAAAATATATATGGTTTTTTTCCACACAAGTTACTAAACATAGACCTACCAAACCCATAAATTTGTGTGAAGGCATCAACAAGATTTTTCTTCCCATTGATTTTGCTCATGTGCTGGATGTCCACATCACCAATAAGCGATAAGACTTGTTGAAATGTTTTTCTTTTCATTATTGGGAGGAAATTATGATTTCCACTTGGCCAAGCTAATCCTTGTTTCATCCACTACCATTGTTAACTTTGTGGGAGTTCATAATTATCTTCTTCTTTTTTCTGGTTGCTAAAACAGAATAATTTGATGAGAAATTGCACCTTAATTAAGTTTCACAATGAAGCAATACATATATCCTTAACTAAAGCATTGCACAGAATCTGAAAAAAGATAAGCAAAGTGAACAACGATAGATTAGTTTCAACTAGATTCCATAATAGCCAAGGAATCCAAGAATAGAGTTTGGACAGGCTTTTAGTTTACAAAAATTATAATTGTGGATTAGGAGATTCTAAAACCAGCCCATATATATATATCAGAACGGGAATCGAACTTAGGACATTGGGTGCAAGGATAGATGTTCTTAAACACTTGAGTTATAAACTCCTTGCAACCCGCCACATATTGTAAATGACAAGAAAAGTTCCAAAAATTTATTTTCCTATAAGTCATCGCAATCAATATTACGATTGTATTTATCAAAAGACTTTTCTATCGCGCATATGTTTAATTAGTTGTTGTTGTACGCGTGAGAATCCTAACCTATGAGCAGAGAAGAACAAAAGAATAAGTTCTCTCGTGTGTTTCTTCAAACCAGATCTTTCACTGGCACTGTGAGGTGCGAACAAATCTGGTTCATAGAAAATCATACGAATATGATGGAAAACGAAATGATATTATACCAAACAAAAGTTTAATGCACGTGTTTTGCGTTTGATGTATCGGCATGGGCAGCATGCAACGCATTTTCCTGGTCATAGAGTCACAGAAGAATGGGAAAATCTTTGTTGGTTGAAGTAAAATGAGGCTAAAGCTAGTTCACACCACATGCACTTTGAATCTCTCCTTCTTTTTAAGGTATAAACTCGTTGAATCTTGCAAAAGTCGAAAAGGGAAAGCAAGAACATCATTTATTTCTTTGTTGAATTTGAATGAAACCCTAGAGACAGGTTTGAAATTTTCTAGATTTGATGTTTCCCATTTGGTAAGGATTCTCGGGGTTTTATATAGAAAGGAAAATGAAGATGAGTATTTGCGACGACTAATATATTTTCTTCAGCAACGTGGTTATTTCTTGTCCTAAGAATCTTCCAATTATTATATCATTTTGCTCGACTTTTGGTGAGTGTGAGTAAGCCAACAATCTTCTTTTCTTTCTTCTTTTCTTTGCTTTGTCGGTAAAACTCATGACTCGGGTTAGGTAAACAAAATGTCGGCTGTTCACTCTTTAGGTCACTTTAGTTTACCTGCCCTTTTTAGTGTTAGGGTACGTACTATATGAACGGAAACAAGGGTGAATTCATTGTAATGTACGAGAATTCAAATATTAATTATTTGTTTATTGATCCGGTTATCGGATAATTCAATAAATCAAATATGGATCTAGTTGTTAATAATCAGTCGAATTTTCATATCGGATCGAGTCGAAATATTTTTAAAATTGAGTTGGGTTAGATTTCAAGTGTTCTATTCCATCTCTGACCCGTTTACAGACCTACTTGCAAGTCATCTAAAAACGATATGAATCAAAAAGAATTATTATTATCACTCTAAAGTGATCATATTTGACACGTCTCGTTTAAATTTACAATTTTTTCAGAGTGACAGTAACAACTTGTGAACGGAAAACATATGTTCCGTGTGCAATCTTGCATTTCTGGTCCACTGTAGTACTATAGCATGGCCCAATTAGGTACGAAGTAATAACAAGAATGGTATTTTTGTAATTAAGCACAAAGAACTCATCACACTCATAATGCACGTGTACTTCATGGTTGGGTATTGAGCGGCAGAGGATACATTTGGAATTCCAAGCATTGATAAGATAAGGGCTGACGCAGCCAATACGAATTAATCCCGACCGTTGGATCCTTCGGTCACCATGTTTGAACAGGCCGAATAATTTTTCACTGCCGTAATTTGGTAAAAGTCGTATTTAGCGCGGTACATACGAGATGGAGAGACATTCATCGTATTTTTACCTAAATGGAGAAAGTAACAGATGAGTCGAAAAAGGTAGGGTCCATTGGAAAACGGGCAAGATTATGATTTGATTGAAATAAATATGGCAAAGATTTCCCTTGTCCTCACGTATGGGCCCACCCCATTATTTGACCCGTCATTTTGTTCCACGTGTAAAACTTAAGCTCAAAATCAAGTGATCCTGAAAGGAGAGGATGCCAGGTGGCGATGGCATTGGAATATTATCCTTTCTTCGAAGTAAATCACATGGATAGTTTTGAAAGAAAAAATGTTACGGCATCTCCAACTACAATATTAGCATAATTTTCTCTTTAAAAGAAAAAACCTACAAACAAGAGGAGATATTTTTATAACAGATCAGTAACTCGTATAATGAACTAATATACATATAATTAGGTATTTAACTCATTATAAATTTACATCGTTATAATTATCTATGTGAGTCGAATATGAAATCTCCTCAAACGAGCTAAAGATAAATATCATTAGACTAAAGGTTAGTTGATAAATAATTTTCCCTTTTGGTACAAACGATATTAGAAGAGAGAAATTGAAACACACAACCTTGAATATAGAGATAAATGTTATTAACGTTGTTGACATAATATTTTAGAATTGACTAGCAAAAATAGTTTTTGAGTAATTTTCATACCAAATTAAATCAACATATTATTAGTGTTGTCGGAGTCGAAACAATTGACATTTGCTACCTTAACAATGGCACTTGCCAAAAACAAACGTGGAAATAATATTTCCTACATTACACGTAGCTTTCTTAATTAAGCAAGTTGCACATTGATTATAAAAACTAGGTTGGTCAAAATAAGCTAAAAGTTACTTTTGGTCCCTATAGTTTGACACTTCAACCATTTTTGTCATGTAGTTTTAATTCTATTAATTTTGCAATTGTAGTTTCATATTTGTAGCAATTAAAGGACATGTTAGTATTCTTGTCAAATTTTTTAACGATGCAAGGGGCAATTTAGTCAACTCAAAACCCTTGAAGCTTATTTGAAATTCTCCCTATTTCATATTAAGGCTCGAAATTCAATCACTAATCCCAATTTTTGAAGAACCCTAAACTCAAATGACTAATTTCAAGCCCTAATATGAAATTATGGGAGTTTCAGAAGAGCTTTTATGTTCAAGGATTTTAGGTTGATGAAATTGCTCCTTACATCGTCAAACAAATTGACAAGTATACTAACTTATCCTTGAATTGCTACAAATATGAAACTACATGGTCAAAATTGATGAAATTGAAACTACATGATCAAAAGTAGTTGAAGTGCCAAACTACAGAGACTAAAAGTGACTTTTAGCCTTCAAAATAAATTGTATCTATATGAATCAAGTTGGCCATTATCAAATAAATATTGCCCGGATAGGATTTCAAATGATAAATGACTCATACATTTTGCATTACACCCATGAATAAACCAAAAAATTGTCCACAAGTGACCTAAAATAGGATACAGCCATGGACGTTGCCTACTCCGACTCCACCAAGCTTCCAACATGTTTTCATACTAAAATAATATGAAAATTAAAATTAAAAATTGAAAAAAATGAGAAAGAAACGGCAATCTAACATAAGCATGATAATGGAGCGTAAATTGTGTTAAAGACATAATATTAAATATTATCTGAAACGAAAATGGCAAGGAATTCAGTGACATTATTTGAGCAAAAAAGTTGGAAAATTGAGTGGCTTGCTGCTAGATTTTAGCAAATATCTTATAAAATAGACAGATTTGATTGGTTTCCAATCTCATTAGTGGTTTCACCGTCGTCACCAAAACCAATTGGCCCACGTTTTTTTTTAAGTCACCAATAGTCTCAGTGAAATTGGAGTTTAGTTTGATTAACCTACCTTTTATCATGATGTATCTTGACTACATATATTAATTATGTTTAAACTTTTGTTATAAATATAATCATATATTATACTTCTAATTTTAATGTTAAAACAGACCAAAAAATAAAAAGTTAAGTAAATTAGAGCTCTAATATCATATTAGACAATTACTAAATTCTAAAAACTTAAACAGTTAGATATGCACCCAATGTAAATCAAGCAAACAATACCAATATTACTGATACATTAGCACGATGCTTAGTCTAATTAAACACGCGACCCACGATAAGTGGACCCTAATAGTACTTAATCATGGCTGCGAACAAAAATGATACATGGAAAATTATATAATTTGACCGTATACGTGAAGTCGGCAACGGTCAATGGGTAGTGGTTAAAAACTTATAGACGGGTGTTCCCATGTATGAGACACCGGTAACTAGAAAAAAAAAATTTCTCTTGGCAATATCAAAATGACCGGTGACCGACGAAACCGGTTGAGAGAGAACGAGAAATGTTTAAATATATATTCCCGTCCGCTTAAAATGGGTCTGAAATGTTCCCTCACGCGTCCTATCACCTCTCTCTCTCTCAAAGCCTATTATATTCCACGACTCTATGAGTCTCCTAGTTTATGGTTATGGCATCACAACACACACATATTAAACGACGCCGTTGAGGTTTCCATTCTCAGCCTCCCATCGCCGCCGACTATATCAGTAATGCAATTTATTAACTCATTAGCTTAGGCAAACGACGCCGTTCCCACTTCCCTTCTCTTTTTTACTATCTCCGGCGATCGCCGACGCACCCGTTTGTACTCTTTCTAAAATTCCAAGTTTGAGCTCCGATCATGTGCTTCTCGGTGTTTTGTACTAGTGTCTGATTCGGTCGATCTTCACCGTCCGGTTAGAGCCGGCGATCGACGGTCAGCTGACTGAGCTGAAAAGTCTAGAACCGGAGCTGAATTTAGAGGGACTAAAATTTATATTAAGAGAGCTGAGCTATGCTGGATCTTAATCTGAACGTCGTCGGTTCTGGCCCAAACGACGTCGAGTCGTGCGGCACCCAAATGGACGAGTCGGGGACGTCGAACTCGTCCGTGGTCAATGCCGACGCATCCAGCACCAACGACGACTCGTGCTCCACACGCGCCGCCAGATACGACGCCGTCACGACCTTCAACTTCGATATTCTCAAGGTCAGGGGCGGAGAAGATGAAGAAGACGATGTCGTCGTGACTAAGGAGCTGTTCCCGGTCACCGGGGGCCTGAGCAATTGGCCCGGCCAGGGGCAGTCGTCAGCGTCGTCGTCTTTGGTGAGGAAGAACTTGATGGAGCTTGGGTTCGATCATGGCGGGACCGGAGAGGTCAGGTTGGTTCAACAGAAACAACAGCAACCAGCCGCACCGCCACCACAGCAACAGCAGGTGAAGAAGAGCAGAAGAGGGCCGAGGTCTCGGAGCTCTCAGTATAGAGGGGTCACCTTCTATAGAAGAACTGGTAGATGGGAATCTCATATTTGGTTAGTCCAATTTTGATTTCCTTAATATGGTTCTATTGGGTTTCATGTTTCGTTACTTGGATTTGCTTATTTTATTCTAATTTTTTAGGGTTGTTTTCTTTTGTGTTGAGTTTGAATTGCAATTATGCAAATGCATCTGTTTCATATAGTATTAATCCGATTTACTAATTATTTTTAATTTTTGCTGGGTGCAGGGATTGCGGGAAACAAGTGTATTTGGGTATGTGTTTTTGATCTTGCCCATTTGATTAGCTTGGATTTAGTTATAGTAATTATTAAGGCAATTATTTGTCATGCTTTTCTATCTGGAAAGCTTTTGATGAAAATTTAAGTGTTGGGTTTGACATTAGGTGGATTTGACACTGCTCATGCTGCGGCTAGGTAAAAAGCCATCTTCATATTTTTTTGCTTGGATTTCGTACTGTTTGTGAATTTAGATAATTAGTCATTCTGGTTACTACTGTATGTATTTTTTATTAGTATTCTTAAATTGGGTTTGTTGAATTTAGAGCCTACGATCGAGCTGCTATTAAGTTTAGAGGAGTTGATGCTGATATCAATTACAACCTCAGTGATTATGAGGAGGATTTGAAACAGGTAGGATAATGCACTTGTTTCTTGATGAACCTAAGTCTGCTTAATTTCATATGCTGAGTGGAATCATATTTTGATCTATTTTTAATGAATGAGCAGATGAAGAATTTGACCAAGGAAGAATTTGTGCACATACTACGGAGGCAGAGCACTGGTTTCTCGAGGGGGAGCTCGAGATATAGAGGGGTTACGCTGCACAAATGTGGCCGATGGGAAGCTCGAATGGGGCAGTTCCTTGGCAAAAAGTGAGGAATCATTTTATGGAATTTTGAATTTCTTACAGTAGGTTTCGGTTTAGACTTTATACGATCAGAGGTTGTCGGTTTGAACTGAGAATTAATTTCGGATTAATTCTCAATCAGTCGTTGTCTTCTCTTTTCCTTGTAAAAAAAAAAAAAAAAAAAAAGTCCAAGTGCCTATTTCAAAGAAAAAAAATTGTGGGGACGGTCGTTTCATCATGGAGGTTACAATGCTTGCATGCAGGTATATATATCTTGGGCTATTCGACAGCGAAGTAGAAGCTGCAAGGTCCTAATGTCATGAATTACACTCTACCTGACTGAATTTATTACCCTGAATTCTCAACCTCATTAGGCTTCCATCCAACACATCTCTCCCTTTTGATTTTTCTGGAAATTAGGGCTTATGACAAGGCAGCAATCAAATGTAATGGAAGGGAAGCAGTCACCAACTTTGAGCCAAGCACATATGAAGGGGAGATGATATCTGAGGCTGGTAATGAAGGTACGATTTTACAAATATCACTATCTTTTGAGGTAGTTCAAACGCATCTCCTGTTTTCAAGGCAGGTGGTTTACTAATTAGAAAATTTTCAAGAAATTTGTCTTCGTAGAATTGTGTTTATATATATTTTTCCCCCTGATGCAGATGGCGATCACAATCTCGATCTGAATTTGGGGATATCTCCCCCTTCATTTGGCAATTGTCAAAAGGAAGTCGAGGGGCATCTTCAATTCCATTCCGGCCCTTATGATGGGCACAATGGAAAGAGGGTACTTCAAATTATTTTGACATATATCAGTTCCAGTAGATAGTTTTATCTTGAGATGCCCCATCTTCAAGGTTTTCCTCAATTTTTTGGATGGAAGGATGGCTTCAAACGCTAATATTTCCTGTTGCCTCTCTTAATATCTCTGAAAGTAAAAGAGTTCTTCTGCTGTAGTTCATTTGTTTTTTCTAGCTGCCAAAACAAAATTAATGCGTTTTAATTTTTGGAACACTTTCTCTTATTTTAGGCACATAATGATGAAACATGTCACGCATGTCTTGGTGCTAAAACTAAACATCCTCTCTGACTTTGCAGATGGAGCACAATGTAAATGCAACGATGAGTGATCCACCTTTCAAAGGGCTAGTAATGACATCACAGCACCCACCATTGTGGAATGGTGTATATCCTAGTTGCTTTTCCAATCAGGTGAATTTAAATGCTTTGTCTATAAATGATATAACTTAAGTTTAATTGTATTCATTATATGACTTTGTTTTATTCCTCAGACCATAACGGTACCATTTTTGCAATAACCATCATAGCTCGACTTATCTGAAAAATCCCATATTGGTAACTGAATATGATTAATGAAGTTGCCACTTAACCTAAATTTGTAACTAAATTTAACTCAGGTTAGGTGCAAACTGAATAGGTTGGGTTGGGAGACTTTGTATTCTGTTTTCTATATTTTCAATTGTGGATAGTAGATGTTGGGAAAACAAGAAGTTATAAAAGTAACGTTTAATAACGTGGTAAGACTTGGTCCTTTTTTAAGTGCTTGTAGTTTTCGTGGTTTATACACTATCAAAAACTTCTTATGACTTTAAACACTGAACTGTTGAACTGTCGCTGCTCCTATAGCGTAGTCTCTGTATTATACAATATGGTCCTATTTGCTTCTGTAATCGAATCAATTTTTTTTTTTTTCTTTTCCCAATTTAGCTTTCATTTAAGGTATGAGAGGAAGTTGCATTTCACACTCGGATGAAGACCTTGATTGTGTAAAATACAAGTCTTCAAACTAATAGTTTACTCTTGAATCATTTGACAGGAAAGAGCAACAGAGAAGAGAATTGCATTAGGATCTCAAGGACCCCCCAACTGGGCTTGGCAAATGCATGGCCAGGTCAGCGCTACCCCAATGCCACTGTTCTCTACTGCAGCATCATCAGGATTCTCATTTTCAGCTACCACTCCCCCCGCTGCTGTCCACCCCTTGCAACCCTCAACCCCAACAGCCCTCAATCTCTGTTTTACTTCGCCAGCCACGGCTGCCGCCAATACTTCTCAATAGTAGAGTATCACCTAGCGAAAGCCGGGCGGCCAAAATTTTCCTCCAGATTGAAGGAGCAACCATAACAACGGTGGTCTTCAGATTCTTTGTATGATTCAATTAGAGATTGATATATACACTACAACTTGATTTCTGACTCCTTTTCCTCTCATTACCACTCTACTGGATATATCAGTACCGTTAAGTCTATTTGTATTTGTTCTCGGAAATATGTTATATCTAACTTGATCTCTAATGTAAAGTATCAAGTGGTAATGGTGGGATCCATCTATCTATCCAAACTACTCTTGTTCAGAAAGAGGTGTTAATAGTTAGCTCTCTTAAGATTGTTATAGATCGAAGGTTTGTTTATTAACGCAAACCGTACAACATTTCCTGCATATAGGTCATAGTAATTGTGTATTTGGAGAAAATTTCAGTGCAACTGTAGCACCATAAATTTGTTGTCCGCCCGCAAGTGTGGATTAGTAACACCATGTGACGGTTCGCCCCACAATTGACAGAGAAGTGAAAAACCTGGCAACACAAACAATTCTAATTGCCAAAGACACCGCACCAAATGTGTGAGGGTTTGTAGACGTACAGGTTAATAATGCATGGGACATTTTTGGTGATGGTTCTGTACATAATGCTTTGCTAGTGGCAGAGGAACAAAATCAAAAGAGAAAAAAGAATTGTTTCCCATTGCTTTACAATGAAATCAAACTTCTAACAAAAGATGACATGAAAATTCAATGCCCTTTCTGTCGGAAGAATTGTCCTTGCATTCTTTGAAAGACCAGAATCACATACTTGTGAACTTCCCAATTATGTACAATCGAGAACAATGCTTGATTATTACTAGTCGTTGATGTAGACAAATCATAGTTAAACACGTGTCCACTTACAAAGAGGAAAGATAAGTAAGGCCTTGTTTGGTATCATACTCAAAAAAGTAAACTAAAAAACTATAATTCTTTTTAAAAACATGAGTTTTCAAATAGTGATTTTAAGATCTAAAAACTTGTTTGGTATTGAACTCCAAACTATTTTTTAGATCTAAAAAAATTTGAAATTAAAATTAGAAACCATAATCCCCAAATTGAAATTAACAAAGGAAAAGGAAAAAGATGTGAGGCATAAACCCTATCAATTTTGGTAGAGAGAGAGAGAGAGAGAGAGTCACTTTTTTTTTGTTTTTAATAATAGGGGTGTTTTTTTTTTTGGGTTTAGGTTTTTAAAAATAGGCCTACCAAACAGGTTTTTGGGGCAAATCTATTTTTGAGTTTATAAAATTGAATTCAAGTAGGATATCAAATGGGTCCTGAATATTTGGCAACATTTGATTGTGTGCGAGAGTGAATGACTTTTTATTTACTATGAGTACAAGTTGTGATTTTCTGGTAAAAATGATTCTTTACAAACTGAGGTATGCAATCAATTTCTTTATCAATCACCACGTCCTTCTCAATCCTTTAAAGCATAGCAACATAAAAACAAAAATCCTTCCACATCACTTGATATTAGTGTGCAAATAAGTAGGATTAAGCTAATTAACGAGTTTTGATCATGTTACATCTTCTTCTTTCTGTTTGGTGCGATTTCGCCTTTAATGCGAATGCACTTTTACATGATCGGATTAGTACATTGCTCTCTTGAGCAATAGCTTGTGTAAACACACACACACACACTCCTATTACTCCAAATACTAACACTTGAATTTATTACATTACCAATGGAATCACACACTATCCTTCCAAAGTCGCACTAAAGAAAACTTACTGTTGTCACCCTTGGCATAGAATTGGACAACATTTATGGAGTGTGAAGGAACGATTTTTCTTCAATCCTCCTATGTACTAAGTGAATAGGCAAATGTCACCATTGGATTGGTTTTCAATTGATCCAACAGCTGAGATTTGTTACCACTTGCATCTTCAATTGTGAAATGTGGCTGACTACCACTTTTTGCATATGCACAGTGCCTATGCACTTAGTACAAAGGAGGACCGTAGAAAAAAAACCGAGCTCAACCTAGCCCTTGTGCACAATAACCGGCAGGGATAGAGCCACGTAGCCTTTTTTGAGGCTGTGAGTGCCAGAAAAACTTTCACATTATTATATTATACATATGGGAATGGGATCATTTCATGAAATCTTAGTTCATCTACTTTGAGTGCGTTTACATCAACGACTTGAATGATTATTCTAAATTTCGCCTTAAGTGGAAAGAGAATGCTTTAACATTCTTTTTTGAGAGATGGTCAGTAATGTAGTGTAAATGATAACACTTTTTTCTTTATAGTAAATTAACGATTTTACTGATAACTTTAAATAACACACATACGCTTTTATTTATTTTTCATGCCTCTCACATTTTGTACACATTTTTTTCCCACTGAAATTAAAGGCTTGAGAACTAAAGATTAATATTCAATCGCTTGTTTACATTATAAAAGTCATTTGGACAATGGTATGATAGAAACCCTTGAGCATCGACAATTTCTATGTTCAGAAAGTGACAGAAGGCTTTCTCAATTTTGTTTGGTTCTTTAATGGTGTTACATTATTAATAAGAAAAATATTTGGTTCATTCTCTCGAAATTTTCATACTTACAGATAAATTATAATTTTATATGCGTACATAATTAAAAAAAATAAAAAATACATATGTATATGTATTAAATTATAATTCGTAAAAGATAAATAAAAATACTATTAAGTTGTGTATACTCTCTGGTTTATATTTAATCATGAGAAGACAGAGAAAATTGACTATTAAAGCATGTGATTTGTATTTAATCTCAACTACCACAACTCCAGGAACAGTTTTTAGATTTGTTATCATGAAAACAACTTGGTAGAAAACAAGCGCAGCTGCAGTGCACAAGTCTGTATTTTTAACGAATATATCGTTTTGTAAAAGACAACATACTTTGTACAAAGCAATAATAATAATAATATTATTACATACTGTATTTTATACTTTGCGTTGGAAACCCTGTCTCCACTTGTACAAGATAAGTGGAGGCTTTATCTCCCTCTCCCTCACAGCCACTGAAATTAGATCCCAAAACCCTTTTGCTAATTTGATTTGTTTGCATAATTTTGATTTTTGTTTGTTAATTCATCCTTCTGTACTGGCTGTTTCTGTAGGGTTCTATATTAAGTGAGTGTGAGTGATGCAGATTTCACGTATCCCTCTAAAAAAAACTTCAAATTTACATTCTTATGTAAACATGAGGACTATCACAAAGGGCTCATAGTTTCAATAGCTAATCATATATATATATATATATATATAGATATTCTTTTATGCGAGCGTTTATATATTATTACCGTGCAACCGCCATTGTAAACAAAAAGAAAACATAGAGGAGTAGTAAAAAATATATCACGTTATGATATAAGAGTTTGAAAATTATCCTTTTACTTTCTCTTGTGTTTGCATGCCACCACAAGGGAGTTTAGCACGGGGAGGTTGAACTTTAATAATTAGTGTGGCCGCACATCACTTAATTTGTGTGGGAATATGTGAAAAATACACTAAAAATGTGGGGCACAAAAGCAGCGCAACAATTGTTTTGTTTAAGGAAATTGACACTATGAAATAGTCATTATACACTCTTTACAAAAAAAAAAGAAATTCAATACCAACTTCTCTATGAAAGTGAGATTAAAAAAATAATCACTAAATCTATAATAACTATTTTGGAGTGCCAACAATAGTTTCCTTTTTTAATTTATAAACACTAAATGGTTATCTTCAGTTTCGTACCTTAAATTCTCACCCATAAAACATGTTAGCACTCGTATTTTCAAGTAGCATTGAAAACATGCATTACGGGTGAAAATTCAGGATAATGACAGAATTTTATTTTATGTTATTTTATTTTATAGCTTTCTTTATTAGATGAAAGATTGGGCTGAGTAGTAGGACCACATAGGAGGATAGATGTCGATAATTAAGTTAAGAAACACATGGTGGGCCTAAGCCCAATTGGATTCTTCAGAACCCTGTGGTCTCTCCTATTGTCTTGTCCCCACCTAAATTTGGTTGATTCCGAATTGTGGGTTAGCCTTCAGACTTTGATTTGATGCTACAATTTAGGGCTCTTCTGTAAAGGTAGTTGGGTTCTCAGTTAGGGTCACACGGTGAATCTTAAATAAACATTAAAGAATTTGTGGCAGCGAATCAGTGAGACACCCCAACTGGTGATGTTATAGTGGGCCCACCAGTGGCCCAAATTTGTCTGCAACCTAGTAGTGATGGATGGATGGGTGAGATTTCACTTTTCAAAAGGCCCACCAGTGTAAATGCTAATAATATTATAATAGTGTCTTTTAGTGACTTCTTGTTGTTACCTCTTTTAAGGAGACAAATGCTTTCAAAAGCATGAGTAATTATAGAGGGTGCTAGGCTAACAATACTGTTCAGGAATAGTTTGGCCACCTGTCATTCTCAAATTTGTTGCCAAACGGACTGGGATTTGGTGATGTAACACGTGTCAGCAATCTGGATATCAACGCACACCCACAACTGTACAATTTGTTATATATATTTTTTTAAAACCTTCAGTATTAAGAGGGGTAATTCACAGACTATACACGGATATTAGAACTCGAACTTCAGGCACCTTTTTCTGAAAGGATCATTTGCTCCAAACCGGTGGGTCCTTTGCAAACTGTACAACTTTTGATTGTCAAAAAATAGGCATTAGCACAGCACCATGCAGTAGAGATATAGATGGTTAATGTTGCAAGGTTTTGCAGTAGAGAAATATTGGAAACTGAGCACAGTGGCCTAACGCAACAAAAAGCAATTGCTGCTTCTTCATAATTCACAGCTTCATTTAAATTAAATACTTCCACAAGAAATAAAAAAGAAAGCATCTACAAATCAAATGGAAATGGGAAATGGATGAATACCGATTCAATATTATATACGAACTGTCAACTACGCTGCCCAAATACCAAAAAAGTCACCCGTTATATGCTTGGGAAATATGACAACATCCCAGCAACGAACTGCTTCATTTTAACATGAAGCAGATATCAATATTTCCTGTTTTCTAAAATAATGATCAACATAATCTGCCAGGGACGAAAACAAATAACAGATCACTGGGTGGGAAACACAGCAACTTCTACAGATCAAACCCACATCATGCCCTCCTTTACACCCAAAAAATGAAAGAACGCAGACACTGATGGATAAAACAATTCTATTCAAAATAGTAGCTTCAAGCTTTTCTTCCTCTTTTCTTTTTCAGAAAATACCAAAAAAAGTAAAACATCATTAACATTACCATACCGCCTAATATAGCACACACCCCACACTCAGAATATTGTTGCACGAAATAATTTTTAATTCCAATCACTTTTCTGTTTTAAACTTTGCAAACACAGTACAAATAGAAATGTAGAAGGAAAAAAAAGGTGTAAATTAATTAATATCCATTTTGCCATGTTAAACAGTTAGCGCAGTATAAAACTCCCCAAAAGGGTCAGATTTCATCCATTTAGTTGTGAGAGCTGCATACAGCAGGGAGTTGAATAATCATCATCTGGATGATCAGCCGGTCCGAATTGACCATATACAGCAACCCGCAATACAAGCTTCGCATCAAGCATTTATCACTCCACCTGCAAATGCATACAAAGTAGAAGCCCAACTCAGTACAAGAAAATGCACATACCAGTAATTCACTCCAACTTAAATCTAGCGAAGGGAAAGAGCGTGTGGGGATACAAAAGCCAGGCATTCTTACTTACTTTAAGTGAATTGGCACAGTGGCACTTCTAGAAACAGAACCGAAGTCTCACATGACACAGAGGTTGTTCAATGCACGAAACATGGTAACCATAATGTCTAAATCAAAGGAATATAAAATTTATGTTCTTCTAGAGGGGAAGAAGAGGCTGGGGAAGAATACAACAAGCAGCATTTATTTGGAGTTGAAAACAAAAAGAGGAGAAAGCAGATGCATTAACAATAGCCAGCAGGCAATAATAGATCCATGCTAACAAACTCGAAAAATTAAAATATGTACACATACAAAAACCTAAACAAGAAATTCATCCTTACCAGCAGGATGACAGACCCCAAAAGTTACGGGAGTTTGACCCTATGTGAGGCTGCCGAGGCTAAGGCCAGTTATGAGTCAGTCCCATCCCATCCTTGAGTACAAGGTCACACAACCACACAGCCCTCGATTCCTTTTGAACATTCCCCAACCATGTAAAGCCATCATTTTGCAATATTACATACCAAATGCTCTGTTATACAGATCACCAGAACTGGGCATCCCAAATGCCTGAGGTTTATATGCATTTCTCAACAAAGAGACGTATCATACAAATGATTCCTTGAGAAACAGGTAATGAAATTAGCACTTAAACGCAGATGCATTAGAAAAATTCAGCTTAAAATGTATTGTATATAACCAACCAGCCAGAGAGTCAAACTCCTGATCCATTCTCTCATGAAGGTAAAGCCTGGTGGTGGTGCCCTGCTTGGCACAGAGAATCCAGGAGGAGAACAAATTTGAGCCCTTGAAACTGCCGAAAGCTTTTACTAATGGCTAGAAACCAAACAAGGTATGAAAAAACAACCCCCAGGGCGGCAAAGGAAAGAAGCGAAAACCCATTAAGAAAACTGATACTACTAATAATCACTATGAGATCACAATAAACAAGAACTTTAAGCACATAATTGAAAATTAATTACGGTCATGAACCTATTAGATAATTCAAACTACAGGAAACAAAAATAAAAAAGATCAACACCAACCATAAAATCATTTCCATCATTAAACAATTTCTCACCAATGTCTAACAAATAGAATGATCTGGCAACTATATCCAACAATACAACATACAATAAATAAGCAGCCCATATAACACCCCCCCCCCCCCCCCCAAAAAAAAAAAACACTTTCACGCAGACGAATAGCAGAAGGGTCTCAGGAGTAGAGGTGTCAAACGGGCCGTGCCGGGCCGGCCCAACCCATTTAAACTCGTGCCTTTAATGTATTCGTGCCGTGCCGTGCCGGTCCATTTAATTTATCGGGCCGTGCCGTGCTGGCCCATTTAGTAAAATCATTGATCCCAGCCCGGCCCAAAGCCCAAGTCCATATTGAAACGGGCCGTACCGTGCTTGGGCCGTGCCCGTGCTCGTGCTCGGGCCATACTCGGGCCTAAGAACAAGCCCATTTAATTTGAATTTTTTTTACTTGATTTTTTTTTCCCACTAGATAATTAAAATTATAAACATAAAACATATAACTAGAAGCAAGGAATGATGAACCATTTGAAAACATTAATAATCAAACATCCAAACAATATGAAAAAGGTGGAGGGCAAAAATGTGGCCTCGTTAAAACCTTGCCTTAAAAAACCCCCAAAGGAGGAAAATCCGGTCAAGGAAAAAGAGTACCACTACCCTCCCAAATTACACAAAAAGGAAAATAAAATTAATCTAGGACACCGGGTAAAATATCAACATTTGTCATCTCACGTTCCTGCATCAGTCAACCGAAAAAAAATTTAATTATTTTCTGGAGTAAAATAAGATACTTAGAGCATCATAAATCTTCAAAAAGACATGCAGTCTGATCATCAACATACAAACCTGTAATTAAAGGTGGATCTGGCCCTCGTGTACTATGCAATATAGCAGTCCCAGATAACACAGTGATGAACCCTCAAAGTTTTGACGCTATGCTGGTCACGCTTTGACCAGAATAATCCTACCAAAAGATTACATACATTAGATTTATAACAAAGACTCACACACAAACACAACATGTTCACGTTGCCTCCAACACAGGTTTTGGGTTTTTATGATGCTATATGGATCTTCCAACACAGATTTGGGGTTTTTATAATTGGGGGTATTTTCTAAAGATTTATGATATATTGGAAGACGAAGAGGAGATGCAGAAATCGAGAGGAAGAGGAGGAGACGCTGCTTTGTTTTCATTGCTTCTTCACGAATCACGCACGGCTCCTAGAGTCTAGACGCTTTGAGTTTGAGTCAAACTCCAACTCTCCAACTCCAAATCTATTTGTTATGTCATCAAGGCTGGGTGGTTGTTTGTCAAGTGTTTTTATTAAGTCACTTAAGTATGCCGGTAAGTAATTGGTCATTGCATCAATTTTTTATATTTTTTATTTTATTTTATTTACTTGCTGTTCCAAGTTCCAACTTGATAGTGAAAAAATGCAGTAGATGATTTAAGTGGGCTCGGGCTCGTGTCGTGCTTGGAGCGGGCTCGGGCTCGTGCCGTGCTTGGAGCGGGCTCGGGCTAAGCCCGTCTCATGTCGGGCCACGGGCCGGCCCGGTCCATTGGACTTTTTTTTAAATCCCAGCCCGGTCCAAGCTTTCGTGCCGTGCCGAGCACGGCCCATTAATATTCGTGCTCGTGCCCTGCCGTGCCTCATTTAAATGGGCTGGACTCGTGCCGTGCTGGGCCGGCCCAACCCGTTTGACACCTCTACTCAGGAGTATGGTTATGTGACATTGGAGAGCAGATGATGCAAGGAATCAATTTTTTTTTTTTTAAATCTTGAGTGCGTGCAACAAAATGTGGGGCACTGAAAAAAATGCATGCCGCTAAACATCAAGAAAGAACATAAACAAATTCCTGTTATGACCAATGGAAGGCAGCAAATATAACAAAGATAGGTATCAGCAGAAGAAGAAAAGAGTAACATAAAGCCAGACAGTACTCACAGAAAAGCTAGTGAGAAGAAAAAGCTAAATGATTGCTGCCATGATTTCAGGGTCTTCAAAAGAGCTAGACGAGAAAACGTTTCCAATTCCAAGATTCTCCAAACCTAAATCTCTATTTCGGTTATTAGAAAACTGCCCAACGACATTCAGATATGACTCTACATCGAATGCCTGATTTTTAGAATCCTCCTGTCTTGCAAAAGAGGATCCGGACTGATTGTTATTTTGTACTTTCCAAGGACTTGACATTTTGAGAGCTACAGCCAGGCAGTCTATCAGTTTCACCGAATAATTTCAAAAAATGCTGTGGTGACGCTATTGAGTCATCCCAAGTGTCAAAGTCCATTGGTAAATATTTTTGGATTATGCTACTCTCTCACTTGTCAACAGCAGCACTGAAATCAGCATTAGCTGCATCATCCAGGAATCTTCCACTGTGCTTCCCTGGGACTTCATTTGGAAGCAGAAGGGAATGCTCCAACGGCCTCTCTGAACCAGAAGATCTGCTTACCAAGTTCTCAGGGTAACCATTAGATGTTACTGAAACACTGGAAGAAGATAGAAGTGAACTGTCCCTCATTTTGTTATCAACAAATAGACGATCAGCATTTGAATAACTTTCCTTTCTCTTGATAAAGGTACAAAAGTGTCCCCTGATCCGGACCCATATATATATAACACCTTCATGGTTGTCAAAGGTGTAGCAATTTCAAATTTCATTGTCCACAGATGCATATTAATTTCACAATGATTTTTTTTATCAATGCCAAAAAAGCAGGTTCGAATTTATCTTTGGACAATAAATTAACTATCAACTCCATTGTTGATGCATCTGCAGAGAAACCCTTCTCCACCATTTGTTGAATAAGTACCATCTGCTTCTGCTTCTAAAGATCATGCTACATTAGTCTACGAGTATGCTTTTGTTTGATGTGCTGTAAGTTTTGCTTTGGCCCGTGGATGTCTTCTGTAATTTCCTTCTCTTATTCACTAACAGATAGCATGGGGATTATTCATAATTTAAATTCACATGTTAATTTCTCATTCTAATCATTAACGCTCACGTTAGTAAGTTACCAGAAACCTTCATATGATATACACGCGGTGAGGGGAATTATAGTTTTTCTAGGAGAGAAGTTAGAGAAAAAGTAATGTGTTATAACTTATAACTAAAATCATACAAGAACCCTTAAATCCCTAATAAAATGGAAACGCAATGCTGCATGGGTTACCCTGCAATTACGCCTCTGCATCAGTGGACAGAGGTTTCTATGGGATCTTTTTTTCAAACAGAGCTTCTCATAATAAATAGTAAAATACAACGGAAATTCCATTAAAAAGAATTAATACCAGAAATTCCGGATGCAAGTGAGAAGGCATATTCACCTCGTGCCATACACACAACCACTGTAATATCTTCATGGTCGTCAAAGGTGCAGCAGTTTCAAATTTCATTGTCCATATATGCTTATTGCTTTCAGAAAGATTACTTTATTAACGGCAACAACGCAGGATCCACTTCATCTTTCGACAGTAAATGAACTATCAACTCCGTTGTTGATGCATCTCCAGAGAAACCCTTCTCCACCATTTGTTAAATAAGTACCATCGCCCTTGATGTCTCTTTGTTCCTGATAAGCCCTCTGATAATTGTGTTATATGTGCAACCATCTGGATAACAGCCTTTCCCTTCCATTTCAACCAGCAAATTTTCCGCTTCACTTGTTAGGCCTCCGATACAGAGTCCATTAATCATTATAGTGTATGTCCTCACATTAGGTCGAAGTCCTTTTGGTGATAAACCACAAAAGAGATCCCTAGCAGATTCAATTTTTCCAGTTATAAACAAACCTTCAAGAAGAATATTGTAAATCACAATATCAATATCCAACTTCTTCGCTTCCATCTCACAAAACAATTGCATTGCCCTAGAAAGTTGTCGGTTTTTACACAGGCCATCCAGTAAAATAGAATAAGTTTGAGCATCAGGAAGTTGGCCACAAGCTTGCATCTTAGAGAACAACTTTTGTGCGTCCTGTATTCTGCCTGTTTTGCAAAAGCCGTCCAGAAGAGTGTTATAAGTAATGGTATTTGGAACCAGTCCCTTATGAGACATATCCAGAAAAAGCATCATGGCCTCATCTATTTTTCTATGCTTACAATATCCATTTATCAATGTGCTGTAACTAACAACATTAACCATGGAGCCCTTGCTAAGCATTAGTTCAATACCTCTTTGAATCATCATTTCAACCACACCTTCTGCCTCCACGACCATCCCCTCCTTACAAATTGTGTCTACCAAGATGCTGAATGTGAACACATCTGGAAAGATGTTTTTACTCACCATGTCATTCAACAACCTTGTAGCTTCTTTCCACTCGCCTAATTTGCAAATTCCATGAATCAAGGATGTATAGGTAATGGCATTTGGGGCAATACCCTTGCTTATCATTTCTGAGAAGAGGTTAAATGCATCATCCACTAGTGTATCCTTACAAAGACTGTCGATGATTGTGCTATAGACAACTAGGTCAGGCTTGCAAGCTCCTTCCTCCATCTTCCTAAGCAACTGAATAGCAGCACTATTGTTACCTTTCATGCAAAAGGCCTTTACTAGTGTGCCATAAGTAATCACATCAGGCTGACAATTACCTCCCGCAATCATTTTGTTGAAAATTCCTGCCGCCTCCGCCATTCTATTCTTGAGAAGAAAGCCGTTGATTAGAGTGGTGAAGGTAAAGACATCTGGTTCAAGACCAAGTTTGAAGAATTTTCCCAATACAGATAAACTAAACCCCATTTGGTTTAGATGACAATAACAATTTATGAGAATGTTTAGAGTATAAACATCATGTCCAATTCCCGACACATCACTGGATCTCAAAAATTTAAACTGCTACAAAAATAGTTAATAACGATAAGGCATACGAGAGAAGGAAATATCAAAGCGCACAAAAAGCAATTGCTTCTTCATAATTCACAGCTTCATGTTGGATTCACCAAGCACCATCAGAACTTCTTTTCATGATTTGTTGGGGAGGCATAGTAGGATCCAAAGTTGTCATTTAAATTAAATACTTCCACAAGAAATGAAAAAGAATGCATCTACAAATCAAATGGAAATGGGAAATTGATGAATACCGATTCGATATTGTATACGTGATAGAGGTGAATCTACACTATTGACTATAAATCAGGACATCAACCTTTGATTACTGTATACACGTTTTCTTTTTGTAATTCCAAAGTCTTTATTCTCTCCTGATTTCCTGTAATTGTTTTCTCCAAGGCCTTTTATTCTTTCTTGTAACTATGTACTCTTGCTGTGCTGCAAGCCATAATGGCTGCTCTCTCTTCCCTAAATCAATGAAAGAATTATCTTTTCCTAAAGTATTAGACCTAAAAGGGTTTTTCTCTAAAATGCATAGATGTGATGGGTTATTTTAATTTATTGTTGATTCAATAAATGTTATGGCTTATATTTGAAAAGCTCTAGTTATAAATATATAATATATTTAGTTAGCAACAAGGTCAACAAGTTTAAAAAAAAAACATTGACTTGCATCTCAAATCCTCATTCCTTTAGGCCTTCTCCAACCCATGAGGGGCTAAACCCAAATTTTCCCCCTTCAAAAAGTAACTATTTGGATTTTGCTCGGACTCAAATCGTTTTTTCTCCTAACCCTCCAGACTCAAATTTTAAGTGCGCAACTTTATTAAATTATTTAAGAATGGTTTAAGTCTAATTTTTTTTTTTTGGTGGAAAACTTTTCTTCATTAATCTTTTTAAATAACGTCATAATTTAATTTTTTGAACAATTTGACCTTAAAAAAATTGAAATTCTATAAATTTAATTTTATTCCAAAAGTATGAGAATTAAGAAGATAATGTGCTTGAAATGATATCAAAAGTATGAGAATGGAAGAGATTGATGAAATTGACAAAGGAAAAATAAATTGAGAAATAGAAAAAATATTTTTGGTAGACTAATTGAGAAATGGGTGAGTATTTATAGAGTTTGGAGTGAGATTTGGAATTGGATCTTATTTGGATTAACTTAAAATATTATTTTGACTGTTGGATTTAAATTTCAGTCGTTGGATCTTTTTTTTTACCGTTAAAATAGCATAGATTTAATCCACATCGTTGATTTAAATTATATATACATACAAAAAAAAAAAAACAAGCAGCAACATTTGAAACCGTTGGATTCCAATGGCAACTCCATGAATAGTGTTGGGTCCAGGCAATACTTGGACCCATATTTGGGTCCAAATTTGGGTTTTCCCAAATTTTGGATCCTTCATTTTCTTGGGTTGGGAGAGGTCTCCAACTCAAGGACCTAAACTCAAATTTCTCCTCTTCAAAATACAACTATTCATGTATTGTCCGAACTCAAATAGTTTTTTCCTCCAACCATGCAGACTCATAATTTGAGTCCTCAACTTTATTAAGTTGTTTAAAAAAGGTTAACCCTTTTTTTTTTCTCGTTAATTTTTCTTGACATTATTTTTGTTTCAACCTTAGTGAATTAATTTTCTGAAGATTTTAACCTAAAAAAAATCCAAAATCCAAAATATAATATAATTTCACTTTTGAAAAAATATACAACAACATTTTATTTCATAGACTTAATGAAGATTTATAGTTTGGAATGTGTTTTGGGGTTAGATCTGATTTATAATATTTTAATTTTAGCTGTGGGATCATTTATTTTTTTTGTTGATCAAGTCACTTTTTAATCACAGCCGTTGGTTTAAACTAGCCATTACATTTGAAATAAATAAAAGCATCAATTTGGATGTTTGAATTGTAGCCATTAGATGGCAACGACTACAAGCCCATCTTGCGCCACGCGTAAACAACTTTCCCTTCAAGTAGCCGACATGGCTGGCCCACCTCCTCAGTTTCTCTTGCTTTCCTTCATGTGCTACAAGTTGCCTTCAATTTGGGGCCCACAAATTTCTGCCCGGACTGGAAAGGTGGCCAAATACCCCCCAAAAAACCAATTTGCCCAATATTTCATGTCAGCTCCGTCGTAGCACGATATTGTCCTTTTTGGGCCCCCCTCTCTGCCCTCACGGTTTTGTTTCTGGGAACTCACGAGCAACTTCCCAGTGAGTCACCAATCTTGGGATTGCTCTAGGCCCAACTCGCTTAACTTCAGAGTTCCTATGACTCCGAAGCAAATGAGCTCCCCAACGGCCTCGTACTAAATGGAATCGGGCATGTACATATAAGACACATCACCCCCTCTCCGTTGGTCAATGTGGGATGCTACAATCCACCCCCGTTAGGGACATGACGTCCTCGTCGGCACACTCGCACCACACATCAGAGTGGCTCTAATGTCAAATTGTCACATCCCGAGATCGGCTCCGTCGTAGCACGATATTGTCTGCTTTGAGCCCCCCTCTCTGTCCTCACGGTTTTGTTTCTGGGAACTCACCAGCAACTTCCCACTGGGTCACCCATCTTGGGATTGCTCTAGCCACAACTTACTTAACTTTGGAGTTCCTATGACTCCGAAGCTAGTGAGCTCCCAAAAGGCCTTGTACTAGATGGAGGCGGGCATGTATATATAAGGCACATCACCCCCTTTCCGTTGGTAGATGTGGGATGTTACATTCTCCCCCGCTCCCTATACATTCGTTGGGGATAAAAGTGGGCCAAATTTTGGGATATTTTAGGTTTAGCCCCCATGGGCTTTCTCCAACCTAAATGGGGCTAAACCCAAATTTTCCCCTTCCAAAAAGTAATTATGTGGATTTTTCTCGAACTCAAACCGTTTTTTCTCTCAACTCTTCGGACTCAAATTTTAAGTCTGCAACTTTATTATATTGTTTAAGAATAGTTTAAGTCTTTTTTTTTTTATGGATAACTTTTCTTCATTTAATCTTTTTAAATAACTTCATAATTTAATTTTTTGAACAATTGGACCTGAAAAGTATGAGAATGAAGAAGATGATGTGCTTGAAATGATATGAAAAGTATGAGAATGAAAGGAGATTGATGAAATTGACAAAGGAAAAATAAATTGAGAAATATAAAAAATATTTTTGGTAGATTAATTGAGAAATGGGTGGGTATTTATAGAGTTTGGAGTGAGTTTTGCGGTTGGATCTGATTTTGATTAATTTAAAATATTATTTTGACCATTGAATTTAAATTTCAGCTATTGGATCTTTATTTTATTTTATGTTACCGTTAAAATAGCTTAAATTTAATTTATATCGTTGATTTAAGTTACTATTAGAATATATATATATATATATATATATAACAAAGTTTGAATTGTTGCCATTGGATTTCAACGGCAACATGACCACGTCTCGGCACTTGGCACGCTGACTGCGTTAGTCGTCCAACATCCCATGCAACACGGGCCCCGATAGAGGCCACATTCTGTCTCTCTTGCACATGGTTGCATCAGCAGTCAGTGAGCTCCACCAAATTTTTTTAGGTCCAGGCAATAGTTGGACTGCTATTTGGCCCCAAGTTTGGGTTTTTCCAAATTTTGGCCACTTCATTTTCTTGGGTTTGGAGAGGTATTGGGATATTTTGGGTTTGGCCTCATGGGTTGGAGATGGCCTTAGAGCATTCCCAAGGGACTATGCAAATGAAATAGACAAAATTGTACTATAGCAACCTCCATTTGGCTTATGAAAGAAGTTAGTCACTCTAAGGGACTAGACAATGCAAGTCTACAAATCATTATTTTATTTTTATTTTTATCTTTTATCATTATTATATTTTTATTTTTATCTTTTACATTTACTATTATATTTTATAGAAAGTATGTGAGAGAGTGGAGTGATATTTTATTATAAAAATTAAGTGGAACCCAATATACCTCTTTATTTTGAAGTAGGTAATATTGCCTTGTTGGGGAAAGTATGTATATTTTGCCTACATATTTGCCTCTTCCCTTGGAGCATGAAAATGCTGATGTGACAAGGCTAATGAGGTTTACCTACTCTTTTGTCTCTTCACTTGGAGATGCTCTTATAGCTTATACTATTTTAGGTATTCAAAAAATTATATTTATTGATTTATTAATAGTATAAAATACTATTAACATTTACAGAAAGAAACTTTAAAATGAAATGTAGATATAAAAAATGAAGAAAAAAAAAAGAAAAAAAAATCTCCTAACCCCTCCTCAATCTCATCCTCTCCTCCCTCCTACATAGCCCACCCTTGTGATGAAACTCAAAAAGAATTTGTAATGAAATGTTACCATAAATATCTAAATAAAAACAAGACAAGCATCCAAATAAAAACAGAACAAGTACATTTACTTCTAAATCTTCGACATTTTTTGTATAAATTGACGAGTAGTTATTATCTGCATAGGAGAAAAAAAGATATTGTGTAACCATAATTCATATGTTTATTTGCTTGATCTTAATTAGCAAACATAAGCATCAAACTATCTTTTACTCCCTTACTAACATTTTGATGCTTGTACAACAATCTACCAGCCAGTACACATTCACATTGTCAAGCCTCCCTTAGTTTTATATCATCCGGCAACCATCCTGTAACCATGCCATTTCACGTGGAAAGCGATGCCTTTTGTCATTGCAACCATTGCAGTCGCAGTGCCTCGAAGCTGACGCTGGAAATTATTGATAGCACAACTGAAGTTACCCGGGAAAATGAAAGGCTTCACCAATGCCAGCTAAAGGAAATAACCACACAGCCAACATTGGCACCATATAATGGAATTATGGAACTGTATGCTGTTTTCAGACGCAATGACTCCCCGCAGTTGCTAAAACGAGGGGTTATTGTGAGGGGGTTACAATGAGAAAGGTTTAGGGCATGGCCAGCTGGGATGTTGAAATATGACACGATGCGACAGTCCAAAAGGGCCCCACAGCCAACTCCAAGGATTTCTTTTCCGTCTTTACCTTCCAAACGCCAATAATATATACTTGTAGAGCGAGACTTCTTGTGACCTCTTTTAAAGGAAAAAAAAAAAAGAAAAGGAAAAACTTTCTTATACGGGAGATAGCACTGTTTACTTGGAAAATAGAAATGGGAGAATACCGAATCAATATTATATACGAATTGTCTACTACGCTGCCTACATACGAAAAGTCTCCAATTATATGCTTGGAAAATATGACAGCATCCAAGCAACTAACAGCTTTGTTTTAACATCAAGCTGATATCTATTTATTTATTTTATTTCTACAATAATGATCCAACATAATCCGAAAGGCACGAAAATAAATAACAAATCCCTCGTAGCACAGCAGCCTCTACAGATCAAAACCCACATCATGCCCTCCTTTACACAAAAACAATAGCAGACACTGATAGATAAACAATTCTCTTCAAAATAATAGCTTCTAGCTTTTTCTTCCTCCTTTCTTTTTTTAGAAAATACAAAACATTACCATCCCACCTAGTTACAGCACACACCCCACACCCCACACTCAAAAAATAATTGCACGAAATACTTTTTAATTCCAATCACTTCTCTGTTCTGAACTTTGCAAACACAATACAAATAGAAACTTAGAAGGAAAAAAAAGTTGTAAACTCATTAATATCCATTTTGTCATGTTAAACAGTTAGCGCAGTATAAAACTCCCCAAAAGGGTCAGATTTCATCCATTTAGTTGTGAGAGCAACAATCAAATATCCGTACAGCAGGGAGTTGAATACTCATCATCTGGATGATCAGCCGGTCCGAATTGACCATATACAGCAACCCGCAATACAAGCTTCACACCAAGCATTTATCACCCCCACCTGCAAATGCAAACAAAGTAGAAGCCCAACTAAATACAAGAAAATGCACATACCAGTAATTCACTCCAGCTTAAATCTAGCAAAGGGAAAAAAGGTGCGGGGACCCAAGAGGCAGGCATTCTTACTATCCTTCTTTTAAGTGAATTGGCATAGTGGCACTTGTAGAAACAGAACCGAACACTCGCATGACACAGGTTTGTTCAATGCACAACATGCTAACCATAATGTCTAAATCAAAGGAATATACAAATTATGTGCCTTTACGAGGGAGAGAAGAGGCTGGGAAGAAGAAAAGCAGCATTTAGTGGGAAGTGAAAACAAAAAGAGGAGAAAGCAGATGCACTACATGATGCAACAATAACCCTGCAAGCAATAATAGATCCACGCTTCTCTTTATGGCCATGCTAACAAACTAGAAAAATTAAAATATGTCCACATACAAAAACCTAAACAAGTAATTCATCCTTACCTGCAGGATTACAGACCCCAAAAGTTACAGGAGTTTGACCCTACATAAGGCTGCCGAGGCAAAGACCAGTTATGAGTCAGTCCCATCCTTGAGTACAAGGTCACACAACCACACAGCCCTCGATTCCTTTTGAACATTCCCCAACCATGCAAAGCTATCATTTTGCAATATTACATCCCAAATGTTCTGTTATACAGATCACCAGAACTGGGCATCCGAAACTTTGAATCTTCATAACCAGAATAATACTTGTTGAACCCTAGTCTATCATTTCTCAAGAGCTCTGCCATACCCAGAGTGCTTCCACCCTGAGCCTCATTCCACCCATCCCAGTGACCATTTGACATGACCCGGTTTCTAGACTGTTGTTGGAGGGACAATTGAGAAAAAGGGGATAGATTGCTGCTAGTCTGAGATTGATCCAAAAGCATCGAAGAAATTCCATAAGAATCATTGACGTGAGAAAAACCATCGCCGAAATCAGGAAATCTAACGTTTTGTTGTGGGGTGAGGGATCTTTGCATCAACAGTTGAAGCCTTGCATCATTTTCATAGGCACTTAACTGTGAAGGGAAGTTTGATCTCATTTCAAGGCCGGGGTTGTTAAGCCCACCTTGCAGTCGCCCTTTACCGACCGCCAATATAGCAGGATCCATAAACTCAATGTCCCCAGAGCTACCAATATTACCAGTTGCCTGAGGTTGATATGCATTTCTCAACAATGGGGAAGTATCATACAAATGATTCCCTGAGAAACAGGTAAAGAAATTAGCACTTAAACATCAGATGCATTAGAAAAAGTCAAATTAAAAGGTATTGTATATAACCAACCAGCCAGAGAGTCAAACTCCTGATCCACTCTCTCATGAGAAGTAAAGCCTGGTGGTGGTGCCCTGCTTGGCACAGAGAATCCAGGAGGAGCAGAAATTTGAGCCCTTGAAACCACTGAAAGATTTTAATAATGGTTAGAAACAAGACAAAGCATGAAAAACAACCCCCAGGCCAGCAAAGAAAATAAAGTGAAAACCCATTTAAAAACTGTTACTAATAATAATCACTGATCATAATAAACAAGAACTTTAAGCACAGAATTGAAAATTAATTGCGGTCATGAACCTATTAGATAATTCAAACTTCCGGAAACAAAAATAAAAAAGAAAGGTCTCACGAGCATGATTAAGTGACATGAGAGCGCAGATCATGCAAGGAATCATTTTAAAAAAATCTTGACTGCGTGCAACAAAATGTGAGGCACAGAAAAAAATGCATGCCGCTAAACACCAAGAAAGAACATAAACAAATTCCTACTAAGACCAATGGAAGGCAGCAAATACAACAAACCCCAATAGGTAATCGGCAGAAGAAGAAACAGTAACATAAAGCCAGTCAGTACTCACCAGAAAGCTTGTTAGAAGAAAAAGCTAAATGATTGCTGCCATGATTTTCAGGTTCTTCATAAGAGCTAGATGAAAAACCGTTTCCAATTCCAAGATTCTCCAAACCTAAATCTCTATTTTCAGAAAAACCATGGTGGAATGATTGGTTATTAGAAAACTGCCCAACGACATTCGGAGATGACTGTACATCGAATGCTTGATTTTTAGAATCCTCCTGTCTTGCAAAAGAGAATCTGGACTGATTGTTATTTTGTACTTTCCAAGGACTTGACATTTTGAGAGCTCCAGGCTGTCTATCAGTTTCACCCAATAATTTCGAAAAATGCTGTGGTGACGCTATTGAGTCATCCCAAGTGTCAAAGTCCATTGATAATATATTTGAGATTATGCTACTCTCTCCCTTGTCAACAGCAGCACTGAAATCCGCATTAGCTGCATCATCCAGGAATCTTCCACTGTGCTTCCCTGGGCCTTCATTTGGAAGCAGAAAGGAATGCTCCAACGGCCTCTCTGAACCAGAAGATCTGCTTACCAAGTTCTCAGGGTAACCATTAGATGTTACTGAAATACTGGATGAAGATAGAAGTGAACTGTCCCTCATTTTGTTATCAACAAATGGACGATCAACATTTGAATAAACTGCACCATAAGCTTCACTATGCAGCAATGGAGACCTAGAATGATTTGAAACATGGACCGCATTAGCCAAACTAGGCAAATATGTTGAACGACTCACTTCTGGATCCTTGAGTCTCTGATTGTCGAAAGATAGTACATCCTCTTCCACCTCAGAAGATGCATTTGGTACTAGTTGTGCTTGTGACTCTGATATCCAGTTGGATTGTTCCCTTGTAACACACACTGCATTAACAGCTGTCACAGCAGTTATTGGAGGTTCTCTGGACTGCTCAGCACAGTATTGCTGTAACCCTTGGTTCCGAGGCGATTTAATCACAGAATTATCAGAAAGTGAACTATTAGATCTGACTACACCAGAATGTTCTACCATGGAATTTCTATCAATGCCCATCAAAGGCATATCAGAGCATATGCTTTGGACCACTTCTTCAGTGGAAACAAGGTTTTCATTTTCATGACAGGAACTGTAAGATAGATGACTATGGTTGGTGGCATTGCTGATGCTTGGCTGCATGCTGCTATCTCTATCATTATCCTTGGTTGTTTGGGGGGAAGATAAAGGGCTGCTCCCATTCACAGAAGCAGGAGCTTCATCGGGTGCAGCAGGTTCGTCAGACAGGTCATTCTGACAATCCACGCCACTATTCTGTCTCACAATCTTCAATGATTCTGGTTTACCTTTAGCATGCATAGTCTGACTTTCATCATTTAATGCTGACCTCTTTCCTGCATCACTATGCAGTATAGAAGCCTGAGTAGTAGCAACCGCTGCTGAAGAAAATGGCAATGTGCAATTGACATCAGGTTTCTGTTTAGTATGTCCATTCGAATTTATTATATTTGTAGCTGGTGGTTGGCAATTTGAACCACGTGTTCCCCTGCAACGTGCACTCAGTACTTTTAGGATTGATTACAATCATAAAACAATGTAAAGGAAAAAATAATAAATAACCAGATACCATGAGGCTGCAGCTGGAAGAGCAATAGATCTACCAGAGCTTCCATTTGGAGGAGAACCTCTAAGAAGGCTTCCAGTATTCTGCCAGGTTAAAAACAAAATCAAAACAATAAGATATGACTCAAAACTGCAACTTATAACCGGCTAATATCAAACAACCACACAACCTAAACTTCATATTACCAACTATCTATAACTTTAACTTCACTTTAATATAGGTTTCCAGAATTCTTGTCGAATATTTCTAGACTATCCAGTATGAAAAAGATGTTCAAAGGAAAACAAGAACGCTCAAAATAAACAGCAACCAGAAATGATAGCAACCAGCTTATCCTTGCGATTCAATAACTTCCTGTAAAAAGAGCACAACCCGACAACTTCATATTACCAACTATCTATAACTTTAACTAAACTTTAATATAGGTTTCCAGAATTCTAGTCCAATATTTCTAAACTATCCAGTATGAAAAAGATGTTCAAAGTAAAACACAAACGCTCAAAATAAACAATAAGCAAACAGAAATGATAGCAACCAGCTTATCCTTGCAATTCCATAACTACCCAGGGAGATATGACACTTACACTAGAACCATTTTTAATAATTGGTCCTCCAGCAGAAGTAGAACTGCTGTTACAATAATCATCTAGTGGTGGAGGCAAAACACTCCCTGAACGCCGTTGCATACTGTTTGCAGTACCGGTAATTTGTTGTACCCTACTCCTTCAGGAAACCATTATCCAAATTAATTAATCATCCAACGAAAACACCACCCAAAGTTTAAAAAAATGCAGACAGCGCAAGAAAAAGCCTATTTAAATGACAACATACGAAAAATTTGAACTATATTAAAGCATTTAATGTATGATAAATTTCTTTAACCTTCATCTCCACAACCATCTATCATTAATGTTCACGACCATCTTTGGGATGGATTTATCAGTCCTAAGGCCAACTATATCCTTCCAAATAATCCAACACAGAGAATGCTTATCATTACTCTAGACAACATGATAAGCATCAAGCTGAAGAAAGGCTATTATGCACATTGAAGAGCTTGGGTTACAATTCCTGGCTCATTGGAAGTGCTATAGGTTTGGCAGAGTTCATACACACTGTGCCTCACCAACTGTATTTTTGTAGGAAAAAAATGCTTCTTGAGGAAAAAGAAAGATCGTTGAACACCCAAGGCTCATCTCATTAGCCTAGGTTTTGGCGAATGAAGCCATAATAAACACCTCTTCCAAAACCTCCCGATAATTTATTACAATCAACAAGGGCAGCAATAATGCAGTACACGGATCATTTGAAAAAGAATGGCCAGGTTGGCGAACTAAATACCTAGTGTATGCAGAAATTATTTCATCTTTAGTGAAACTGTCCTCCTGAGACCCAACCTCATGCAGATACAAACAATCAGGATTGGTGCAAGGCTGGAAAGAACAAAAGTCAGTCCTCAAATAGATTCTTTAAAATTTAATACAACTACAATAGAGAAATTTTATAAACCAGGTAGACCAAGTAATGATTCATACCACATTTCTCAGCCATGCATGACAATACTTTGTGGTCCCGAAGCATGCCCTGAAACATACATATAAGGGATTATTATACCAACGACTCTATGCTGAAAAATCATGCAATTCATTAATGAGAGAACAAATATAAACATGCATGTACCTCAGCGATCTACCATCCAAGAGGAACCCATGTACATTTTGAATACAACGAACCGCTTCCTCTTCTTTCGAGTAAGTAATATATCTGAGCACAAGGAACCATTATGAAACCAACACTAAGCACACAATGGCAATCAGAAGATCGCAACAAGCTTAATGCTATGCTACGCTGGAGTCAAATGAAAGGTGAATGTGTAAAATATCAATAAGAAAATTAACAAGCAACAATCACCATCACATGGCCGTAAACAAGAAAATTAACATAAACTGCATACAAACTTTTGAGCTAATTATAAAAACAGTGGTATCCAGCTGTATAAAAACATCTCTCCAACGAGCATAAGGAAATGAAAAAAAAAATTACCAAACCAATTCTCTATGAACAGGTTTACTTACACACTACATGTATTGTTTGGAAATTGCTGAATGATACCAGCTGCAGTTCGGGACATAGAAACTTTTAAAACCTTCCCATACTGACCAAAATATTCTCTGCGCTGCAGAAGCTGCATAAGAGATGCATTAAATTAGTGAGCCTCTACAAGCCAAAACAGAAAGATGCCAGACACAGAGAGAGAGAGAGAGCCTACATCTTCATCTGCCAGATTAAGAGGCAACCCAACTATGTAAACAAGGTTCCTTTGAATCACTCGCACACTGCTGAGCTGCTTCCGTCCTTCAGTCGATTTAACCTTTGCCTTCTGAGACTTCATCTTTTTCTCGGTATTGATTTCAGCCACCAATCTGTGGGGCAAAAGTTAAAGAAAAAGGTCCAAGCAATTACAACAACAGTTGCTACTTATCTAATTAAAAATTGATGTGGCTATCTATCGGATGCAAAAAAATTATGGTACACAGAAAAACAACCTCTCGCACTTTCCAGCCGTCCCTACAATCTTTTCCTTATCATAAGGAGTGCGGCATGCAGGACACCGCCCCTCTGTCTCATCCTTCTCAGCCATGTCCATTATGTGGTGCCAACACCAAACACATATCTGTGATCAAGTAGAGAATTTCAGAATTCAGCAGAACTAAGAATAAAGTCCACGCAAAAGTTATAACTTTCAAGGTGCACAAACATAAATACAAAGATTCACAATTAACAAAAACCAAACACACAAACCGAATTATCCCAAATATTTGACTGCCTGTCAGGGGCATACATATTGATTCTGAACAAAGCCACCACACACTGACACACAGTTCAATACCCTGCACTCTAATATCCCAAAAGAAAACTCTACTATCATGTCTAACGCTATGTTCTGTAAAGAGACCCAGATAGGAGAGCAGGAAACGAGAGTTTATCCTTCATTTGGTAGGAAGGAGAATAAAAGGAAAAGGAGCCCCCTGGGCCCAACAAACCAAATCTGTCCAACTTTGAAAGGAACAAAGGAGGGAGACAAGAGACACCTTTGATAATTGTACTCTTTTTCCTCGACCCAGCTACTAAAGCAAGGGGAAAGGAACCCTCTGGACCAAACTAACTAAATCTGTCCAAATTTGAAAGGATCATAGGAGGGAGGCAAAGAGAAACTTTCGATACTTTTACTCTGTCCTCAATCCAACTACTCAATGGTTTATACACAGAAAATTTTTTTTTTTGTCCCTTTCCTCTGAACAAGTGAGGGTACATTTTGTCTTCCAATCACTTTATCCTTCCCTTATGATTTTATCCTGTCCATCCATCCTACCAAACAATTGTAAGAGATTAATTGTGGTGAAGAAAACTTTTTCTATTTCTCCAACAGTGGGCAAAGGCAGATTTCCATCAGTGAATCAGGATGTCGGCTATACACAGGAATATTGGGTTCCTAGAAACAGTCACACCACTGAAGCTTTCTCAATTAAAGCCATTAAATAAATAAAAAAAGACACTTCCCAAGTTTGAAAAGGAGGAACAACTGACGTTCCAAAAAAATATTCTAGAGAAGCATAAGACAATATGTGGAACAAAACCAGTACTGAACCAACCTGGACCCAATCTAGAAGAGTCAAATGTTAATACCTTTTTCATTGGTATTGACGGTTGACTATAAAGAGACTCAATTCTATGCTTTGCTTTGCAATGATGAAAAATTATCTTATACTACCCATAGGTTTTGCCACTATTCTTCGTAACTTGCAAACTCAATACCAAATCCACATAGAACTGTTTCAATAATATGGCAGGAAGAAAATAAATTCATAGAAGTGCCCAAATAAGTTGAAGAGTGCACAGGATATGTCACGTAACCAAATAGATTAGGATTGCAAACTTTCAGTAGCAACGAACAGTCCATGGGAAGTGATTAGTTGAATGACTAATCATGCGGTTCGAAATTCAAATCAAAAGCACTATGTAGACAAAATAGGAACAACTATCCACCAAACCTCCCCCCAACCCACAGAGAGACAAAGGTAAGTTAGTGTCCCAGACCTCATAACCGCATTTACATGGCTTCAATTGCTGATCTGTCAAATCCATCTCCTCCGCGCAAAGAGGACAAGTCTTTTCTCCCTGGTCACTCATGATTACCCTAAAAAAATTCAAACATAAAGTGTAAAAAGTAAATAAACACAATGCACAAGATTAAAGCATTAATCTTAATAGGTATGCGCATACAGATAAGAAACAGAAGGAAAAAAAACTTCGAAATTGCAAAATAAAATCCAAATGCTCGACTTAAACCTGAGCAAACAATGCTTGAAAATATTAAAAACAAAAGAGATGTTAGAAATATAAATAACAGATGTGCCATTTTATGAGGAAACTAACAATGACATGAGCCTAAAAGAAGAACTCAAACATAAAAAACAATTCAGAATTTCCTGTATTTCCTTTTTCCTACTAAAAACTAGGCAGAAAACAGAAAATGTGGTAGCTCAAAATCGCCAGTATGCATTTATTTAATTTAATATACAAATGCAGCTCAATAGCAATTTTTTTCACATCATGATAGCATATTCACATTAGTCATTCACTTATCGACATTCACATTACGGAAACAGCCACATACAAGTAACAATTATTTAAAGTAAAATTAAAAAATGACAAAACCCTAGAAAAATCTCAATCACAATAAAACGAACCAAAAAATTGAGCTTGCACCAGTCTGGAAAAGCCCCAAACTGAAACCCTAAAAGCCCAATCATTTCAGCAACCGCCAGCAGTACATTAACAAATTCAAAACCCAAAATCAGCTCCCAAGACACAAAACAGATCAAAATCGTAGGCAAAGCAGATCAAAATCAAACATCATTAACAACAAATATATTGAAAAAATACATATTTATTATCAAAATTAAAGTAAAAACCGGTAATTAAAAACCTAATCGGAATCGTTGACATGCAACAGAAGGAATCAAAGGCAAGGATGTGAATGGAGGTCAATCAGACGGCAACAGCCTCCGAGTAATTAAACAAAGTAAACTGATTTGAAATCAAAATTGAAAATTCAGTCTCGTACAAAATAGATTAAATTAATTAGGGATCTGGAGGATGAAAGAAATTGATCGGACGGACAAATTAGGGCTAGAGAAGAGAGAGAAGAGATAGCAGAGAAGAGGAGACTTACAGTTGGGGATCGAGAAGAAGAGGACGAAGCTGTGAGAGGATGAGATTGTGGTGTGAGGATCGCAACGCAGAGAGAGAGAGAGAGAGAGAGAGAGAGAGAGAGCCACAATAAGAGGGGGTGCCTTTTAAGAGAGATGGAGAGAAGGGCCTGTTTGGATGGGTTATTTGGCTGCTCTGCGCGTCGCTGTCAATTAAATATAAACGAGTTCCACATAATGCCCTTGGATTTTGGTAAAACTACCAACATGTAACCTTTCCTTTGTGGCCTGGCCAACGTTGGCTCTTTTGTTTTTGCTCTTATTTTTCCGGTTTTGTCGACTTTCGGGAACTCGCTTCTTCTTCTAATAACGTATCTGGCCCTATTGGATTAATGTATTTTTCCGGTCTTGTACACGTATATTTCTTTTCTTTTTTGAATTTAATTAGGTGGTGTATTGGAAGTTTGCCAAGTAAATATTTGGGTTTTATCCACCCAATAAGATTCTATAATTATTTTGTTTATATTTCTGCCTCTTGGGGTGTTAGGAAAATAAATTATGACCGTTGGATTTCTTTTCTATCAAAATTTCAAGAAAAAGAATCATCTCATGAGCTTAGAAGATGTTACCCTTAATATTGACGCAAATTTAAATGTAATTAACATTATGGATAATATTGATGTGCACATACGAAAATAAGAATGACATTAATTGAATTGAAGGAATGTAGACTAAAATTATGAGTTTGGAATGAGGATTAGTGATTTCAGACGTATTCATTTAATCATTTTGTGTATGCTTATGTAATTTGACTTTAAGGGATGACATTTACTCTGACAGATTATGCAAATCCATCAACAATCTGGTGGCTGGCAAGAATAATTTAAGTTGCCCTATGGATGTATTTCTCTCTGCGTGTTTGTTTAATGAAACATCCTTTTCGACAGCAACCAAAAAAAAAAAATATATATATATATATATATATATACATATATAGTGGATAAGAATGTAAAACTTTACATTCCCATACGGTGTGATCCAAAATTAAAATTTCATATTTCCATTCATGCAGGATTGAGCTCGTTAATAATTTTTACAGAGTTATTCTTTATGCATTCTTTTCAACTAGCTCTGCCAATTGGTTTTCTTTTTTATTTTATTTTTAATTATTTTATTTTATTTTAGAATTGAGAAAATATTAAATTTATTATCTGATTTTGTTTTTAATTTTAATTTTTGTAGTAGGAAAAATATAAATTGACCATATTATCCTCATTTAATTAATAATTTTAATTTTTAATAGTTGCATTTACTAAGGGCATTTTCTGGTATTTTGAATGTTTCACCATTCTCTTTATATATAGAGATTACTAGCCCCTTGGCACATGAATTGGTTTTTTTTTTAATTTTAAAAAAATAAAATGGGTAGTTATGTTTCATAAAAGTATGATATATTATCTGATTTTGTTTTTAATTTTAATTTTTTTAATATGAAAAAATATGAATTTATCATATTATCCTCATTTAATTAATAATTTCAATTCTTAATGTTTGAATTAATCAAGAGTATTTTATGGTATTTTGAATGTTTCACGTCATTCTTTACCTTTTGCTTTATATATATATAGATTAAGAACGCTAAAATATAATAGAAAATATATATGTACAAACTAAACATAATTGTAACCTATGTTTATGGTTACAAATACAAACTACAAAACACAATAATCTATTTTAGTAATTCATAGTTTCATTCACTTTGCATTTGATCACACATGCGATGCATGTGTAAGAGGATAAAAAAAGCAAAAAAATGTATGCACTTTGAAAGTCTTAATAGTTGGAGCTTATTGGCATTGTTTCACAAGTATTGTTCTCTTTGTAAATAAATAAATAATCCATTGTTCATCCACAATTGGAGTACGAGTAAGAATAAGTTTCTTATGTGCTTCCCATGAAATACACAATTATTTGGGTTCATCACGACAATGGGATTGTGCTACTATTTTTCTTTCCAATTTAAATAAAATATTATTATTATATAATACAAATTTAGCTTACATCAGTTGGCTACAACAATGAGCCGGTCCTTCTTACAACTAAATTTGAATCCCCCTTCTTATAAATTAGATTAATTTAGAGTAATTTGAATTATCGTTTGTATTAAAAAATATGATACTGCACATTCATGCACCAAATATTTCTGTTACAAGTAGGTTTAGGTTTAGAACCCTATTTTGTATATGAGATTTGAAAACCTATAATCCATAGTTCCCAATGATAAAACCTTAATCCAAGGCGTAAGGCCAGATAAGATGCATGCAAACTCATCAAGATCATGACATTTGGGCAAACCATGTGAGTCATCCCCAATTCTCAATATATTGGGAATTAATTGCAATACATGTTCCCCTTATACTTTCTTTTGCGTGCTCTGTGCTTGGTTTCATATTAAATTCCATCTCTCACCCATTACAATAACACATCGCAATGCCAACTCAGGGATTTGGGTTCCTTCAAAAGTCCAAGCTTCAAACATTTGGAACATAAATGGTTGTGTTGCTTTTATAATAATTTCCTTCAATCTTGGTTTATATTTCATCTCTTTATTTGAATAATTCTTAGGTTTCTTTTTCATAATAATTATCACACTATTATTGTACCTAATTTTCTATTTTCCCATTCATACTTAATTGTAATTGTAATTTTGCATAGCGCATCTACAATTATACTCCTTATTTTTTTAATTAAAATTTAGCTAAAAATACACAAAAGATATTTTAGGAACTCTCTATAAAATTTGAACTCCAATAATTCTCCTTAGTTTAGAGAGTCATAAATACTATAAATATTTTTTAATTCAATATAATTAGTCCATCTCTATACAAAATAATATATAAAAAATAGTTTGCATTAATTAAAAGTTTAAAATATGCATAAAACAAATCAACATTAAAGAGCCACTAGGAATCCTTTTTCTCCCCTCAGATTTAGGAGCTCCTAGAGGTCTCCCTATTTTAAAATGTGGATAAGAAGAAATTATACAATAGTACGGTATCACCACGTCAACTGGTGATACTTCCACTCAGATATTGCCACGTGTCTTTTAAAAGAAAACTTAAAAATGTTTTTCCAACTAGACATTGGGTTTCAATTTTACCCTTTAGAATAAAATAAAATATAAAAACAAAACAAAAAAGAAAGAAGTTGACTGCAAACTTGGCTGTAGTGCAGCCCTTGCTGTCGCCCCTCCCTCTTTTCGTTCATTTATGTTTCTCTCTCTCTCTCTCTGAATACAAACACAGAGGGAGGTCGCGGCAAGGGAACATCGAATTGGACCGAGGAGAAAGGGAGGGCACGGCAAAGGGGGTCTGCGAACTAATAGAGGAGGAGGCTGCGCCACAGTTATTTTTTTCTCTTTTATTTTTCTTTTGAAGGGTAAAATTGGAACCCAATGTGTAGGTGGAAAAACAATTTAAAGATTTTTTTTTTTAAAAGACATGTGGCAATATCTGAGTGGAAGTATCACCATCTGACGTGATGATACCGTACCATTCTATAATTTCTCGTGGATAGAGAGCATAGTTGGAGTTGTGTTTTTCCAATTTCTCCGTAAAATTTGTCTAATAAGGTGGTTTAGAGAGCCCACTGCGGATGCTCTTAAACTCAAAAAAATAAAAAAATAAAAAAATAAAAAAAATTTGCAAAGGACCCACTAGTGTAGTGGTTTGGAGTATTTACTCCCTCAGGCAAGGTCCTGGGTTTGAGTTCTAGCATCCGTGTTGTGTGTGTAAGTTTAATATATTATCGCTCATTTTAATAAAAAAAGTCCTCAAAAATAAAAAAAAACTCGAAAAATTTGATGGTAATAACTACTTGATTATGTTCATATATATTAAGTACTCAATTGTTTTCATATATATATGTTTGATGGAAATCACTCACTTACCTTAATCATATAATATTTGAAAATATTCATCAAGAAAAATCCTAGCATCCACACCTTTCCTTCAGAGCCGCACCTGGGGGAGGTGGTCTATGCCCCTCCTCCCCACCACCCCCCATCTCCCCTCCCTATCCCTCCTTTCTCCCTCCTCTATCTTCCATCTGAATCCCACGATTGCGAGTTGATTTGTTTTTCCTTCCCATGGCTTCCCATTCCCCCCCTCCTTTCCCCTTATCGCCATCCCCCTCCCTCAAATTTTTTTCTGGTCACATTCCTCTTTTTGCTTTGATTTGTGCAGTGCTTTATTTTTGCAAGTGTTTTGGTTTGTTTCGGTTTAGTTTTTTTTTTTTTTGCAGATTCAGGAGTTCTTGTATAGGTATATTCCAGATCTTTAGTTTTCCTGAGGACTAACAATTGGTTTTGGTCGACTTGGGTGATTTTGCTGGAACTCTTGTGTATGTTGGAGATTGTTGAAGAAGCCATCGTGAAATACCATTGTTGCCATGATTTAGTTGTCATTTTTGGCCCACGTACGCAGAGTTTTGGCTCATGTTTAGAGTTTGGAGCTATAATAATAGAAATTTCCGGTTTGTGTGGGTTGAGGTTTAGCCGATGCAACACCATTCAATGGAGTTTGAGACACTATGATTCTTGTTTTGGAAATAAACATCACAATTCAAAATTAGATGTTTTATCACACAAAATTAGTTGGCCATAAGTATAATAACTTTTCCCATTAAATCATAGTATCCCTTAAGGGCCAAAGCTCGTTTAAGAAAATTCTCAATCAAATCACCAAGGACAAATATAATTGTGGGGAATGAATTTCTTCATTAGTTTGGAAAGACTTTGTACCCTCAAATTAAGAAAAGAAAGACAAAGTCAGCCCTTAAACACACCAATGTGGTGATGCTTAAGTCAAATGAGTGTTATGAAATAAAGATAGAGTTTCTTAGTTCGAGGAATAGTACCTTCTCCAAAGGATGTAGAATCGTTTATATAAGGCTTTGTGTTGGCTGCTTTATCATTGTAAGAGGCTACATGTTGAACGTTGATTGGTCATCAGCATGCACGTCAAGTTAATTAGCTGGCTTTATACTTTTTAAATATACTCGAATTGGATGAGTGTGATAATTATGAATTACTACTGTAAGGCATTTTGCCATGGCAAAATGCAGGGGAGGTAATAGTTGTTAATGTTCATATAAATTTATGTATTGCGTCTTCATATATTAGTGTTGCTGAAAAAAAGGGAGGAAGGTATAGCCGTGCGGCTATACCATTAAAATATTCGAATATATTTAAAAAGTATAAAGCCACTGAAATAAAAATAATTAAAAATAATTCCGAAACCCACTGAAATAAATTTTTTTGTAAAAATTGACTAAAAAGAAAAGCCCAACATGGCAATTACAAAGGAAATCTAATTCGAAACTCATCGAAACAAAGTTTTTGTCGACGCACTTGAGAGCTCCGCCGCTCTCTTTCGAGATTTGGCCTCGCTTCCCAAATGTTGAAGGTTGGCTGAGACTCACTGACTCACTGAGATGCTGAAGAGAAATATAGCTGCTGCTTCTTCTTTTTATTGCAGCAGTCGGAGATGGAGAGGTATGCCTTGTCTTCACTCTAACTCCACTGTTGTTGTTTTCGCCAACGATTACTTTGCTTTCCTTCACTCTCAACCTTCTAAACCAATCAAATCTACAAGAACCCAACTAGAGCAGCCAGAGAGAAACTCACCCAAAATCACAACTGTTGAGGATGCTTTCATTGTGTTTGATAGAATGCTTCAAATGCGTCCTCCGCCTTCAGTTGTTCGTTTCGATCAAATATTGGGTCAAGTTGCGAAATTGAAACATTATTCGGCCGTCATCTCCTTGTATAACCAAATGGATGTGTCGGGAATTAGACCTGATGTTTGTACTCTAAACGTTCTCATTAATTGTTATTTTCATTTGGACCAAATGGGTTTTAGTTATCTGTCTTGGGAAAATTCTTCAAAGTTGGTCTTGAACCAAATGTCATTACCTTCACCACTCTAATCAACGGCTTTCTTCTCAAGAATAGAATGGCGGAGGCGGCAGGAATTTTCAACAAAATGATTGCGGAAGGTAATTGTCAGCCTGATGTGGTTACTTTCAGCACACTAGTAAAGGGCTTTTGCATGAAAGGTAACAATAGTGCTGCTATTCAGTTGCTTAGGAAGATGGAGGAAGGAGCTCGCAAGCCTAACCTAGTTGTCTATAACACATGATAGAATTCATAGATTTTGGATGTGTTTGGGAGAGAAATGAGAGAACGTTGCTCTCTATGAAAGAACAGAAAAATTGAAGGAATGAAGTCAGCTATATTTCATTACATGCCAAAAAGAGATATATCCGTTGAGGAGAGAGAAGAGAGATTCTTCTCTAACTGCCTCAATACAAAACTCAATCCTAGCCATTGAACTATCATCCTATAAGATGATTACACTTGTCTCAATCTAACACCTCACTTAAAGAGCCACTTGGACTCTAATCCAAGGGTCCTTATTACAAGCAGCAGAAAAACTAAAGTTTTTTAAAAAAAAAAAAAAAAAAAAAACTAAACAATAGAAACATTTAAATGAAATGGAATTAGGCGGCAAAGGGGATTTTTGGCTCAGCTCAAAGGGTTACACATCAACACTCCCTTCTAACCCTTTGACTGATTTAACTCCAAGCAAATCTCTGAGGTACACAAAACGTTCCTTGGATAAAGCCTTGGTTAGGATGTCTGCAATTTGATCTTCAGATTTGCAGTAGATTAGCTCAATTTCCTTTGCTTGGATAGCTTCTCGGATGAAATGAAATTTCCTGCTTATGTGCCTGGATTTCTGATGAAAGACAGGATTCTTTGCCATTGCTATGGCAGATGTGTTGTCACACAGAATTGGTGTGCCTTCCACTTGCTCCTCTCCAAAATCTTCAAGTATAAACCTTAGCCATTTAGCTTGTGATGTTGCTTCAGCAGCACTCACATATTCTGCTTCAGCAGTAGACAAAGCTACAGTATTTTGTTTGATTGAGGCCCAAGAAAACATGCCAGATCCTAGAGTAAACACATATCCTGAGGTACTTCTTCTGTCATCCTCACTGCCTGCCCAGTCACTGTCACAGTAGCCTATTAAGGTAGCTGCCTTGCCCTTTTTAAACTCAACTCCATAATCCAGCGTGCCTTGAACATATCTCAACACCCTTTTGGCTGTTCCCATGTGCTTTCTAGTAGGATTATGCATAAATCTAGCAAGCAGACTTGAGGCAAACATGATGTCTGGTCTTGTAGCTGTCAGATACAGCAGACTGCCTACAATCTGCCTATATTCACTCTCATCTGCCATTTCACTTCCATCTTCTTTGCACAGCCTTTCATTTGTAACCAAGGGGGTTGCCACTGATTTACAGCCTTTTAAACCAAATTTCTCAACCACTTTCATTGCATACTTTTTCTGATGGAGAAATATGTATTTCTCAGTCTGCACAACTCCCATGCCAAGAAAATGATAGAGTAGCCCGAGATCAGTCATCTCATAATGCCTCATCATGTCATTTTTGAACTCTTCAAGCATTTTTACACAACTTCCAGTATAAACAATATCATCCACATAGAGAGAAACAATGAGAATACCTGAGCCTTCATCAGTTTTAATGTAAAGTGTAGCTTCACTTGGACTTTTCTTAAATCCTGCCTTGTTGAAGTAGGAATCTATCTCATCATACCATGCCCTTGGGGCTTGTTTTAATCCATACAAGGCCTTGTTCAGCTTATACACTTTGATTTCTTCATTCTTTTTCTCAAAACCCTGTGGCTGCTCCACATATACTTCTTCTTTTAGAACTCCATTCAGAAATGCAGACTTGACATCCAGTTGGTATAAATGCCATTCCTTCTGTGCAGCCAGAGCTATCAAAGTCCTAATGGTATCTAGCCTTGCCACTGGGGCAAACGTCTCATTGTAATCGATTCCAGGTTTTTGTGAGTAGCCTTTAGCTACTAACCGAGCCTTATTCTTTTGCACAGTGCCATCTAGATTAAGCTTGGTCTTATAGATCCATTTGACACCAATAACAGGTTTGTTAAAAGGCCTTTCCACAAGCTGCCAAGTGTTATTCTTCTCAATCATTTCTAACTCAGCTTCCATTGCCCTTCTCCATGACTCATCTAAATCAGCTTCTTCAAAATTCTCAGGCTCCATAATGCACATATTACACTGAGCCATAATGTCATTAATGCTCTTCCATTTCTTTGGTGTATGATCAATAGCTTGAGAACTTCCTTCAATGCTCTCATCCTGCAGGGTAGGATCTCCATCTGCTTGTGTTTGTGTCTCCAAGCTTTGACTTGGTTCTTCTGGAGCTATGACTTCTTCATGTATTTGCAGTGGTGCATTCAAGTCTGGATTTAGAGCATAGTCTTGATTTCCAGTAGGCACAAGCACAGTGATTTCTCCTTCTCTAGCATTCTCCCATTTCCATAAGCTTTCTTCATCAAATTTCACATCCCTTGACAGAATAATCTTCCTATTTCTTGGATCAAAGAGTCTATATCCCTTTTCACAAAGACCATAGCCTACAAAAATACACTTGTGACTGTTTTCTTCAAGTTTATGCCTTAATGCAGAAGGAATAAGCACATGACAAGGAGATCCAAATATTTTCAGATGTGCAACTCCTGGTTTTCTGCCAGTGAAGGCCTCAAATGGTGTTACCTTATTGAGAGCCTTGGTAGGACATCTATTCAACAAATAGACTACAGTATTGACAGCCTCTGCCCAAAACTCATAAGGGATACCTTTCTCATGCAGCATTGACTTAGCCATTTCAACCACTGTTCTATTCTTCCTCTCAGCTACTCCATTCTGCTGAGGGGAGTAAGCCACTGTTAATTGCCTTTGAATGCCAGATTCTTCACAGAAACTGTTAAACTCTCCTGACAAGAATTCTCCACCCCTATCACTTCTCAAACTCTTTATCTTGAACCCACTTTGCAGCTCAGTCATAGCTTTGAATTTCATGAAACACTCCAATGCACTTGATTTGTTTCTAATGAAATACACCCAAGACATCCTAGTGTGATCATCTGTAAATAGGAGAAAATATCTGTTTCTAGAGAGGGATTCTGTTTTCATTGGTCCACAGATGTCTGTGTGAACCAATTCCAAAGGATTAGAAGCTCTCCAAGTTGATTCCAAAGGGAAAGAATCCCTATGCTGCTTTCCTTGCATACATCCATCACACACCACTGACATTTGCTCCAAGTGGGGTAGTCCATGAACCATCCCTTGATTCTCAAGCAGCTTCATACTTCTTTCATTCAAGTGCCCAAGTCTCTTATGCCATGTCTGCAAGCAATGTGTAACACTTGCTTTTAGAACCAACTCACTGGCAGGTATCATTGTCAATGGAAAGCATCTGTTGTTTGTCATTTGCACCTCCACAATCAGATTTTCCATTGACTGATCATCATAAATTTTCACCATATTCTCTCCAAACACAAGATGGTAGCCATGTGCCATCATTTGCCCAACACTGAGCAAATTTTCTTCAAGACCAGGTACAAGCATTACCTCATGAATGTGCTTCTTACCAAACTTGGTTTTTATCACCAAAGTTCCTTTTCCAGTAACTGAAACTACTTCTCCAGTCCCCATCTTCACCTTAGAAGTCAAATCCCTTTGAACATTTACTAAGAGTCCCTCATCTCCTGTCATGTGATTACTACACCCACTGTCTATGTACCAAGAGTGATTAACCTTTACATCTGTTGCAGCATTACAGACATAGAATAGTGTACCAGTTTCTTCCATCTCATTTGCATAATTCACCCTATGTGCATTCCTATTTCCATTGCAATCTCGGACCATATGTCCAAATTTTCCACATCCATGACATTTAGGCTTGCCTTCATACCAGCACTTGCCATAATGTAACTTGTCACAATGCTTACAAGCTGCTATGTTACCATCATTAGGCTTCCAAAGTTTTTGAAAGCTTTGATTTCCATGAGCACTTTTCTGAAAACTCTGATTTTCAGAAAGACTCTCATTCTTAGGCTTCTTTTCTTCTACATTCAGACTAGCAAAAGCTCTTTCTGAAGAATTCTCAGTATGCCTATCCAATCTGAGCTCAAAGCTCTTCAAGGAGGCAACCACTTCTTGAACTTCCAGAGTTTCAAGATCCTTTGAGTGCTCTATCACAGAGCATATAGAATCATAGGACTTAGGCAGACTAAACAATAGCTTCTGCACAATTCTCTCCCTAGATAACTCCTCACCATAACTCTTCATTTGATTCAGCATATTAAACAATCTAACCAGATAGACAGATAGGGATTCACTATCCTTCATGCGAGCATATTCAAATTCCCTACGCAACCCTTGCAATTTAACATTTCGTACCTGTTTATCTCCTCTGAATTCCAGTTTCAATATATCCCAAGCTCCCTTCGAGGTCTCCTCATTCACAATCCTTGGAAATAGCTGATCTGAAACTGCACTTTGGATTAATCCAAGTGCACGAGCATCCTTCATCAGAATCTGAGCCACCATGGACTTCTCAGTTTCTGCAGCCTCTTCTTTTTCTTTCTTCATGCCTGAGTCATCTAGCCCATTCTCGACCAGATCCCACAAACCGTGCGATTTCAAAATAGTTTTCATTCGAATACTCCAGAATTCGTAGTTTTCTCCATTAAAAACTGGTGTTCGAAGCTCAGCTGCTCCAGATCCTGCCATATGAGACATCTTGATGCAAGAATTCGCTACTTCGATCTCCAAATCAGCTCAACGATAGCTCAGATCGAGCTCGATTTTCTGTTCACAGATCACGCCCAGCTCAATCAATCGAACCTGACTCTGATACCATGATAGAATTCATAGATTTTGGATGTGTTTGGGAGAGAAATGAGAGAACGTTGCTCTCTATGAAAGAACAGAAAAATTGAAGGAATGAAGTCAGCTATATTTCATTACATGCCAAAAAGAGATATATCCGTTGAGGAGAGAGAAGAGAGATTCTTCTCTAACTGCCTCAATACAAAACTCAATCCTAGCCATTGAACTATCATCCTATAAGATGATTACACTTGTCTCAATCTAACACCTCACTTAAAGAGCCACTTGGACTCTAATCCAAGGGTCCTTATTACAAGCAGCAGAAAAACTAAAGTTTTTTTTAAAAAAAAAAAAAAAAAAAAACTAAACAATAGAAACATTTAAATGAAATGGAATTAGGCGGCAAAGGGGATTTTTGGCTCAGCTCAAAGGGTTACACATCAACAACACAATCATCGACAGTCTTTGTAAGGATACACTAGTTGATGATGCATTAAACCTCTTCTCAGAAATGATGTGCAAGGGTATTGCCTCAGATGTCATTACCTATACATCCTTGATTCATGGAGTTTGCAAATTAGGCAAGTGGAAAGAGGCTACAAGGTTGTTGAATGAAATGGTGAGTAAAAACATCTTTCCAGATGTGTGCACATTCAACGTCTTGGTAAACGCACTTTGTAAGGAGGGAATGGTCGGGGAAGCAGAAGGCGTGGTTGGGGTGATGGTTCAAAGAGATATTGAACCTAATACAGTTACATACAATTCACTAATGGATGGTTACTGTTTGCGAGGAGAAATAGGAAAGGCACAAAATGTTTTTGAACTAATGCTTAGCAAGGGCTCCATGGTTAATGTTGTTAGTTACAGCACATTGATAAATGGATATTGTAAGCATAAAAGGATTGATGAGTCCATGATGCTTTTTCTGGATATGTCTCATAAGGGACTAGTTGCAAATACCATTACCTATAACATTCTTCTGGATGGTTTTGGGAAAGCAGGTAGAATACAGGATGCACAAAAGTTGTTCTCTAAGATGCAAGCTTGTGGCCAACATCCAAATGCTCAAACTTATTCTATTTTACTGGATGGCCTGTGTAAAAACCGACAACTTTCTAGGGCAATGCAATTGTTTGGAGAGATGGAAGCGAAGAAGTTGGATATTAATATTGTGATTTACAATATTCTTATTGAAGGTTTGTGCATAGCTGGAAAAATTGAATCTGCAAGGGATCTGTTTTGTGGTTTATCATCAAAAGGACTTCAACCTAATGTGAGGACATACACTATAATGATCAGTGGACTCTGTTTCGCGGGCCTAACAAGTGAAGCAGAAAATTTGCTTATCCAAATGGAAGAGAAAGGATGTTCTCCTGATGGTTGGACCTTTAACACAATTATCCGAGGGTTCATCCATAATAAACAGACATCAAGGGCGATGGTGCTTATTCAAACAATGGTAGAGAAGGGTTTTTCTGCAGATGCATCAACAATGGAGTTGATAGTTAATTTACTGTCGAAAGATGAAGTGGATCCTGCTTTGTTGCCGTTAATAAAGTAATCTTTCTGAAAGTAATAAGCATATATGGACAATGAAATTTGAAACTGCTGCACCTTCAACAACCATAAAGGTATTTCAGTGGTTGAGCGTATGGCAGGAGGTGAAAAGGCCTTCTCACTTGCATCCTTAATCTCTGGTATTAATTCTGTTTAATTGGCTATCTCTTTTGAACTTTTCCCTTAATCCATGATGATTTATTAACTTTGTTTTCCTATCACTTGGCATCTTGCAGTATATAGAAGGCCAAATATATAAATTTAGGTGTGCCTTCTCGTGACTCTCCTAGCTTGAAAATGTTTCTACAGATAATGTGGCTACTGTTTCGGGTAACAGAAACTTTGACAAAACATAGGCCATTATAGGTTAAGTCAATTGACATTGACTTCAAAATTAGTTATCTACAGAGGATCTTTAAAATCAAAGGTTGGTTTGTCTCACTTCCCACATAATGTATAATATATATACTAATGGCTTCTAGTTTGGGGATGAAATAATGAGCCTAAACTTTATCAATTCATTGATGTTCTGGAGAGGAGTGTGTTATTTTGGGATAGCGGCTGGTAATGGTATATATATTGTTGTTTCTTGATTGAACTTGTGTTGAGTACCCATCTTTATGTTAACTAAACTAATTTTCCAAGTTAAAACTCTTTTGTTTCTTGTCTGGTTCATATATACCAGTCAAACTCTTTAGATGGTTTGCTTGGTTAGAAGTTGGAACTAGTTAGCCATGATGGAAAATACTAGCCCCAATGCCAGGATTGGGATTGGAAGGGGAGGGAGAATTTTTACAAAGTGATTTTTGAATGTAGTGAATTATATATTTTCTATCAAAAAGAAAATGACATGCTTCAATTTGCAGCTAGTTTATGTTTTCTTTTCATATTTCCACCCATACAGTAAGTAAACCTCATGTGTGTTTGTAAAGGCCTATATTTGTACAATGTGTAATTTTGGCATTGGTTTAGGACAACTGTCATTTTTGTGTTTGATGGTGCAATTGCAGTTTTTGTGATTGAGTTTTAAGTGAAATAATAAAATTTAACAGCATTTAATAATAGTTTTGTAATTTTGAGGTTTTTTGGTTGCGTGATTGTAAAATTACATCCTATTTTTTAGGCATTGGCCTTATGTAAATTAGGTAAAATTATATTCTTATTTTACATATTAGGCATTGGCATATAACGCCTCGCCTTTCAAAACATTGGTTAATAAAACCACATTAATTAATAATGCAAGGGACTTTGCAAATTCAATGGCAAAGCGTATGATCTCTTATGTGGACTCAGCATGAGAAGCTCTTATGGAGCCATAGCTAAGATTCTGAGAAGAGGGAAAACACCCCTGTATTTTATCCGACACCAGCTAGCACAGACAAAATTGGCATGCCTGGCCGGTACTTAGCCACCAGCTTCGCAGTGCTTCCTCCTCCAGTTAGGACCATAGAACAAAATACCGATAATTTCGCCGATATTTCGGCGAAATTATCGTTTTTTTAGGGCAGCGATATTTTAGCACATTTTCATATATATATCATCAATTTATCGATACTTTCCTCGATAATTTCGCCGATATTTCAATAACGATATTTTCGTTCAAGTTGTAGCTTTAAATGGACAATATATCGCGATATTATCGATAATATCGCGATATGAACTTACAAAATTAAACCCAGTCTTTAGATGAACCCCTCAGCCTCTGAAACTCAGCCTTTCTCTGTCTCTCAACTCAGGAAAAAAAAAAAGCAGAAAGAGGAGAGTGAGAGAGAAGAGAAGAAGAGGAAAAATAAATAAATTATGGAGTGGGTTTTTATGTTTTGCTACTTTGGATTGTGATGAAGCGATAGAGAAGAGGGAAGAGGAAGCAGGGAAAGAGACGGAGAGATAGAAGAAGAAAGAAAAAAAAAAGCAGATAGAGGAGAGCGGGAGAGAGAAGGGAAGAAGAGGGAAAAAAGGTGTGGAGTGGGTCTTTATGTTTAAGTGTTTTGGATTGTGATGGAGGAGAGAGGAGAGGGAAGATGAAGAAGAGAAAGAGACGGAGAGAGACGGAGAGATAGAAGAAGAAAGGGAGAGAGAGAGAGAGAGAGAGAGAGTGGGAGTGTGAAACGGAAGAGGAAGAAGAATAAAAAAATAAAAAATAAAAAGGGAGAGATGGGTGAATGCCCAAAAGAGAGAGAGAGAAGGCAGGTTGCATGTACCGTGTACAAATTACCTTATTTCTATTTTCAACATTTAAGTAAATATCTTTGTCCTTTTACTTTAATTTATTTTTATATTACTCCATTTACTTAAGTTTACAACGTAAATAAGGAAGTACCCCCATTTGGATTCAAATAAAAATACTAGAAAATCAAATTCCTACCAAATCAAAATATGAAAAATCGGTTTTAGTGCAAAATACGATTTAGGCTAAAAATAATGGCTCATTAAGTCATACTAAAATCCCATAAAATCAAGTTTTCTTATTTGATGTGTAAGGAATAAAAGCCGCCAAAAATTATCTTGAGAAAATGATTATTCCAAAAAACCATTTTTCATACTTAATCAATTTTGCACCTCCGCTAAAAAATTTCTAGGTCCGCCACTGATAGTAGTTGCCATAAAGGTTAGGCATCGTGGTGTTGGTGAATCGATTAGGAAAGATGATGTTATAATCAATCTGGTAGTAAAACTTTCGAACTGCATTCCTGCTTTAAAGTTGTGGAGATTGGATGAGAGTGTACAGCAATTTTTATCATGTCTCAAGTTGATCTTGCAAGGGAAGCTGCCCATTTGCATCCACTTGTGCATCCTGCTGTTTTGGTGGAAACTTATGAACAAGGGGAATGTTGTCTCTGTTGGGAAAAAAATAAAGATAATGTGCGAGTATAAATTATAATATGTGAATTTTGTTTTTTATTGAATTTTTTTTCTAAAAAATACATGTAGTAAACGAGAGAAATACGTGCATATGTGTATAATACATTATTAAACATGAAAGTGCTAAAATCTTTATATGAATAATAACTCTGAAAAAGTAAAAAAAATCAAAAGGAGACAATAAAAACTTGAGTAATGGCCTAATAGTAATGGATTGGGCTCTTGGGATATGGGGAAATTTAACTAGGAAATGGAAACAATTTCACAAAAGACTTAATAAATAGAAATTAGTTATTTTGTGGTCTTTTCCTTTAATTTCTTTTATATTAAATAATAATCGAAATATAATTACTAATTAAAGTAATTCAAAAAGTCTAAGATATTCCTTAATTACACATATTAAATTAAAGAAGTATGCCGGCCAAAAAATAAAAAGTAAAGAAACTAATTTGATATTTTAAAAATAAAATAAAAAGCCTCTCTCGATGGAAGTACATCGGCACAAGTCTATGCCGGTGAAATTTGCGGGATTAAATTTTCTTTTAAAACAATATAGTCGTGTGACTATACTATTTATGTATAAAAAATGGACACGCCCAATACATAAGTGCCATGTCTCAAACTAGTAAAGCCGGCGGCTATACTATTTAAAAAAATTTAGGAAAAACGAGTATAGCCGGATGACATTCAAAAAAATCTAGTATAGCCATGCGGCTGTACTATTTATATATATATAAAGACCGCCAGCGGCTATGCGCCACGTGTCAACAAGTAAAGTAGGGGGGCTATACTATATTCTTTATTAAAAAAAAAAAAAAAGACAAAACGTATAGCCGGGCTATACTATTTTATAAGAAAAAAAATAATTAGGAAAAAATTAGGATAGTCGTACGGTTATACCATTTTTTTATATAATATATATTATTTTTCATCAATAATATGTGAGAATTATGTGTATAATACTTGAATATTGCTTATCTTATTGAAATTTTTGTAAAAAAATACATGTATTAAACATGAGAAATACGTGTGCACGTGTATAATACATTATTAAACGTGAAAGTACTAAAATCTTTATATTGGTAATAACTTCGGAAAAGTAAAAAATCAAAAGGAGATCATAGAGACTCGAGTAATGGGCTAATAGTAATGGATTGGGCTCTTGGGCAATGGGAAAGTTTAATTAGGACACCCAAACGATTTCACAAAAGACTTAATAAATAGAAATTAATTATTTTGTGGACTTTTCCTTTAATTTCTTTCATATTAAATAATAATCAAAATATAATTACTAATTAGAGTAATTCAAAAAGGCTAAAATATTCCTTAATCACATATATTAAATTAAAGAAGTAGGCCGTTCAAAAATTAAAAAGTAAAGAAACTAATTTGATATATTTAAAATTAATATATAAAAAATCTCTCTCGTCGAAAGTACGTCGGCACAGGTCTATGCCGGCGAAATTTGTGGGATTAAATTTTTTTTAAACAGTATAGCCGTGCGGTTATACTGTTTATGTATAATAAAAATGGATACACCCAACACATAGGTTCGACATGTCAAACAAGTAAAGTTGGTACTTTATACTATTTTAAAAAAATTAGGAAACACGAGTACAGCCATGCGGCTGTACGGTATCTAATGCTATTAAAAGATTTGTATGCATTCGAAAGGTATAGCCGTGCGGCTATATGAATAAAATATTCGTATAAATTCAAAGAGTATAGCCGTCCGGTAATATATTAAAATATTTTAATATATTCAAGGGTATAGCCGATCGGCGATACTCTTTATTTTTAAATGTTTGATTAGATTTCCTGTTTGTTTTGTCACTGCTTGATTTTCAATTCAAGTCTTTTGTAGAAAACCATTGGCTTTGGTTTCCCCTCTTCTAGGGAAACTCAGGTCTTTAGATTTGTTATATATAAGTCCTTCTTCTTGTGCGAAATGGTTTTGAGCAGCTCCCGGAAATGAGGCAGTGGGCATGAGTGTGGAACTTCAGAACAGAGTTCTGCAAAGTCCATCTCCTTGGTAGAAAAGCCAAATGATATATGATCTCTGCATGCTGGTAGGTTTTTAACAGTCACTGGCAACTGTGAACCAGTGGCGGACCCAGAAATTTTTTAGCGGAGGTGCAAAATTGATTAAGTATGAAAAATGGTTTTTCGGAATAATCATTTTCTCAAGATAATTTTTGGCGGCTTTTATTCCTTACACATCAAATAATAAAACTTGATTTTATGGGATTTTAGTATGAAGTATATATTGACTTAATGAGCTATCATTTTTAGCCTAAATCATATTTTGCACTAAAACCGATTTTTCATATTTTGATTTGGTAGGAATTGGATTTTCTAGTATTTTTATTTGAATCCAAATGGGGGGTACTTTCTTATTGACATTGTAAACTTAAGTAAATGGAGTAATATAAAAATAAATTAAAGTAAAAAGACAAAGACATTTACTTAAATGTTGAAAATGGAAATAAGATAATCTGTACACCAGTTAAGCAAATGGGCAGTTTGAAGCACCTACAATGGTTTTTTCGACGAAGGGAGGTGCAGCTGCACCTCCTTGCGCCTTAATGGATCCGCCTCTACTGTGAACTGAATCATTCTTCCTTTTTGAGAGTGAAAGAAATGTTGCCGATACACTAAATGAGCTTTTCTGATGTCGAACGAAGGTACGCGTGCAGGATCATGCATAGCCATTGAACCTAACTTTCTTCAAGTCTTGCTACCTTGACAATTAGTGTGACCTGAACTCTATATATATATCATCTTCCCATCAGGATGTGAAAGCACATTTCTAAAGATTTCTTTTTCACAGTAACCTACAAAGTGAGTTGGAGCTTAAGGCACATTGTTAGAATTTGTTCTATCCATCTAAGTTCTTAACAATTCTTGGAAATGGGTGGCATGGGAGAAAGATAGAAACCTACTTGGCAGTTGGTGTTGGAGAAGTATCAATTTTCATTATGATAATGATTTTTGGGAATCATAGGACTTTCTTTCTGCTGCTACATACTATCCTGCAATAGGGTACGTAACATCATGATTATACTTAAAAGGATAATAAATTAAAGACATCAAAAAAACATCTAAAGTCTCAATCTCAATACAGTAATAAATTAACATGCTAAAAGCAAAACTAAAGCGGACAAAAACAACACTTAAACTACTAGCTCACATTACCACAATTAATTATAAGCCCAAACAAAGCCCACAAACCCAACATAACCGAAACCCTAAATCAACCCATGAGCCTAAATGAAAAAGGGAATTTTATGCTAGCAACTTTCTCTCTATCATTCTCTTTTGAATATTCTCCATTCTTTTCATGACATGTGTCAATTTCCTTACACTTAAAACAATGTCATTAATGCATCACACAAGCTACTTTTTGTTTTTCAAATTTACTCTTATTAAATATATTGGATTTTTTTTTTTGTTTCCTTCATTTATCCTTTTTTTAAAAAAAATAACTACTGTACCACCTTGTTAAAAAATTAATAAGAAAAAATGTGAATTTTTTTTTTTTTTTGAAAAAAAAACACACAAAAGAATTTAGACCTCTATTGATTGATACTTAACCATGTTCGAAGGATGATTCTTTTGCACTAATCTAAAACAATCAAACTTGTCTAAGGTGGAAACTTAGATAAGGCGGAAACTGCACATATGATGTTTACATAGTCATTGTCAATGACCAATAGAAACAATGAGAAAATAGGAGTTTCATTTCTCTAGAGAAAAAAACAAAAACACTGACTTTTTTTTTTAAATTTAATTTTTTAACAAGGTTGTTGTAAAATTAATACATTTAATAAGGGTAAATTTTGAAAATAAAAAGTATCTTGTATGATTCATTAATGACATTGTTTTAAGTATAAGGAAATTAACACATGTCATAAGAAAAATAGAGAAAATTAAAGAGAATATTGCTAACATTTCTCAAACGAAAATATTAAAAAATCGATATTGTTCGTCTCCCAGGTAATAAATCAAATAGTATTTCCCCCCAACAATAAGGAAGCTTATTGCACGTGGACGACTGTGGCTGACATACATTACAAACCTTTCGTCATCAAATGGCTGAAACTACTAAAGCCCAAAAATGCATCAATTGATTGACAGTGAGGATTTGTCCTCAGGCGTATGGTTTTGGTCAAACTGTTGTTGACAGGTGTCTTCTTGTTTGGTTGAACCATAATTTGTTTTCTCTATTTCAGGCCTGGATCGAATTATACCAATTCTATTTGTGGTACGATTTTTTTTTTTTTAAATTTTATTTTATAATAAGCGATAAAATATTAATGATGTGAAAAGTTAATACAAGAAGTCTGAACTTGTATCTAGACAACAATTTTTTTTTTTTTTTTGGGGATAAAATGTGGGCTAATAAATCACCATTTTTATTCTAAACTAAAATTACCAACTACAATGATTTTATAATAATAGACTTAAAAAATAAGGAACTAGAATTTGAGTTTTTGGTACAAGTTACGTATTAAACTTTAAAAACATCCACTTTTTTTATTTTATAAACAAACTTTTACTGCCTTGCCAATATGTCTTCGGCCTGCATATCTCTGATGCATGGGTAAATGCTATTAACCATTTGAGCTATAAGGACCTTCTAAATTTATTTATTTTCTAAATTTATTTATTTATTTCTAATGCAAACATAAGTATTTAAGCAAGGCATAAATTTAACTAAATTCATGCATTTTAAATCACAAATTCCAAAAATAACTCGAATTGATCAAGGACCATTTCATAGAGTGGCACACTACCTTTACTTTGTTAGATTTTTTTTTTCATTTCTCTTTCATATAATTGATATTGACGCAAGGGGAAATCGAATGTAAAACCTCTAGTGCATGGATAAAAATGCTACTAACCACTTGAGCTATAAGTCCATTGCTATTGTACCAATTGGTGTCCAAAAATTAGAAAAATCATGGTGCATGTCAGAGTATTGTACCAACTCGAAAGGGAATCATCCCGATAACAAAAGGGTAATTGCAATTCGGCCATGATCCGCTCTCTTGCAATCCCTATATGTGGGTGAGTTGAATTCACTTATAAAATTTTGTAGCTCAACTCGATTGGGTTCTAATGATAGTTTTGGAATGTAATTAGGTGCACTTACATATATTTACATTATTTTGAAATATAGTTGGTCAAAATAATAAGTTGGCTTAACTTATGTAAAGGTTGGGTCCAAATAGAGACTACCAAAACAAAATGACCAAACCCATAATCACAAGGTGTTTTTTTTTTTTGGGGGTCAAAATCAAGTTTCATTAATAAAAAGTCAATGGCAATTACATCATAGAGAAACTCAAAAAATTGAGTTCAAACAAATTCAATTGAAAAAACTCACTAAAATAGTAAAACTCAAAATAGGCATAACACTTATAACTGGCATAAAGTCAAAGTCCAAAACTGATATAAACTCAGATCCCAAAATTAACATAAAGCCAGAGCCAACCAAAAACATAAAGGCAAAAAACCCACAAATAGCAAATGTCCATAATACACAAAGCCCACAAAATACAACACTGCTTTAAGAAACCCTAAAACAAATAACATATATGTGTTGCTCAATCCAACAACCACAAAATTGTGCAACCAAACTAAGTCGACAACCACCAAAGAGAAACCAGCAACCAATGGAAAATGATGATGGGCAAGCCACCCACACTACGAATGCAACAAACAACACTACTATAATCCAAGCAATAAGTGCTATTTGCACTTTAAGGGCATCACAACAAGTAACAAATTGTAACATCAGTTAGAGTCTCCGTTATTGTTACTAGGGTTAATTACTGTAAACGTCCTTGAACTATGGCCCCAGTTGCAATTGGGTCTGTGAACTAAATTTTGAGGCAATGTACTCCTTTAATTAGGCAATCAGTTGCAATTAGGTCCTGCCGTAACAGATACCGTCGAAATTGACCATGTGAGTGTCACGTGATCTTCTTGTTCTGGGTATATTCGACTTTTCATCGTTTTGAACAAAACAAAATCCAATTCAGCTTGGAGAGAGAGGGAATTAAAACCCATCAAGTTGAAGATGAAAACCCAGATGCTATTTCAACACTAGAAGAAACAAAAAAGAAAAAACTCAAATTCTTCTTCTCAACCACCAAGTACCAAATTTCCTTTTTTTTTTATATTTAAAATAATGATCTTCTTTAGAAAATAAAGGCAGAAAAAAAAATTAAAAAAAGGAAAAAGGGGAGCATTATTGAGATCCATACGGTCAGTCAATTTTCAAGCCCGGAACTCGCTTGCTTTCTTCAAAGACCGGGCTTTGATGATTGCAGCAACAACGAATATGATGAAGCACAAAAGCAACGAATAGCAACAGTAAGGGACCCTTTGACATGTGGGTGGTGGGTGCCATTGGCAACCCCATCTTTGCACGGAACCAAATAGGGACTGCAGAGATCAAGATTGCCCAGAAAGGAAGTGTAATTGAAGTAACTGAACTGACTAGTACCTAGAACCAAACCCAAAATATTGTTCTAGGAAAAGTCCACAGATGTCAAGCTCTGCGTTGTGGATATGGACGAAGGGATGCTACCCACCAGATGGTTTCTCGAGAGGTTGAGGTAATTCAATATCCGCATGTCTGTAATCTCCTTCGGAATCTCGTCGGCGAGCTCGTTTCGGTTGAGATCGACAAAATTCAGGAGCTTGCATTGGCTGATTTCGGGTGCGATCGGACCCACAAACCTCACCGAATTTGAATAACGACAGAGGACGTGGAGTCGCAGTCACTATGGCAATCATCGGGTGGGCAGGGTGCACGAGTTTCCGCCGTCGCTGAGCATTGGAGTTGGGTATGGGGAAGGGGAGGTTAGGATGGGGGTTGGGGAAGATGAGATGAGGTGCCTTTTTTTGGGTTTGGTGCGATTGTTCTTGTTCTAGTTTTTATTTTTTTGAATTTTTTGTTATTTTATTCTTTAATATATATTTGTTATTATTATTTTTTTGTTTTAATTACCTTTTCTTCAGCACAGTAAATAATTCTAGAAGAAGGAGCAGTTTATTCATGCTAATTGAAAAGACGCTTTTACCCCTAATTTTGACGGACAAATTGACAGATTTGGACGGTAGGACCTATTTGCAACTGTTTATCGAGTTAACGGATGAACTTGCTGAAAAAAAAAGTTCACAGACCCAATTGCAAATTGAGGTCAAATTTAAGAACGTCTACAGTAACCCTGGTTACTACAAGAATAATGCTTTATATGCCTAGTAGCCTGTGAGTCCATATATTGTTTTAATTTTATTTTCAACTACAAAACAGTCAGTCATGTCACATCCTTATCAATTATCTTATAGTAATCAGGGGCGGAACTATTCATAGGCCTGAGATGGCCTGGGCCCCCCATCATCTTCTAAACTCTTTGAATGTATAAAGAGTATAGCATAGATTGCACAAAAAATCCTATAGTTTTAAAGCTTGTGGGCCCCCCAAATATTAAACTCTACCTCCGTCACTGATAGTAATATCATTGATATGAAGCTCAAATATAAATGTGAAGCTATATAATCAATCGGTAAATATGCTTCAAAGAAGAGAAGATAAAATGTCACCAAATCATATGCTTCAAATAAACATGGTTAAGTAGTTATTTTTAGTAGTTTATAATGAATGTCTAAGCTTTTATTCTAGTAGTACAAGAATTCTCCTCCCATCTTGGAGAAACTTAGACATACCATATATGTCTTTGGCTCTTTGTTTATTGTTTTTTTTTAATACGAACGATAGTCTAAACTAAAACGTGAGAAATTTTTTCCACATACATACTATTAAGATATCATGTAGATTTGAACATGAGAGTCTATTGTTACTTACGCTAGTGAGTACTGACCTTTTTTTCTTTTTTTTTCGGTTGATTTTCTGAATTTGAGAAGAAAAAAAAGTTGAGACTTCAAATTTGATGAGATTGAGTTGTGATTATTGACCTCAAATTTTATTCCAATCCAAACGTGTGAAGCGGTACACACAAGAGGCCAGGCGCCAGTGCGCGATTTCGGTCGTTGTCACGTGGTGTTGTCACCCAGCCATCAGGCATATCAACGTGGCATTTTATCATTCGTGTTCGGAGCGACGCATAACCAATAGTCAGCCAATCAGATTAAAGGAGTGATATAAGGTACGTTGTTGTATTAGGTGGCCTTAGCATAATCCTAATGGAATCTTCCGAAGCCAAATGCGTTCACACTTGGGTAAAGTTAATTTTTCCGCTCGGATAAATTATTAACCACTTTAGAGTTTTGAAATGACCAAAGTGACCTTACATACATTATAGCTCATCACGACTCTTTCTTCTCCCATTTTTAGTAAGTGATTATTCTCCTCAAAACGGTTATCTTTTCTGGCATGTTTCATGTTTTCTATATTCTTCATTGCTTTCCTCCTTCCCCTATTATGTTATTTTTTTTTCGGGTTCGGTTACCTTTCTGTATGGAATAAAAATTTGTGAACTCTTTATAATATATATATATATATATAAAAAGATTATGATAATTTCAATTATCTCATGAAAAGACTGTTCCTAAACGGACCTAATATTTGTATATTTGTTTGTAGATTTTCTAAGTTGGTACTCTCATGATTCATGCTTCTCTAATTTGTGTTTATAGTAACGTTTGGCATATTTGGTTGTTATTTTTAATCATAAAAAGGAAACATCTTACTGAAAAAATGTGAATAACAAAACATTTCCATGTGATCTTTTCGATAATATTTGCAAGAGTAATGCTACACTTATCATATTTGTATCTCATATTTCTATACCACATGATGTGATATGTCCATATCATACGTCATATCAATTAAATGAATGAAGTGTATTTTAATAAATAAAATTAGAAAAACAGAAACTATTATTTTACATGATGTAATATATACACATTAACAGCCACATCATATAATATGAAATTATGGTATAAAAATATAATAAGAGTAATATTTTTCTATTTACATTGAGCGCATTTTCTTTGTGGTCAAGACAATGAAATTACAACTGAACTCATTTTCAGACTTTCAAAAAAAAAACAAAAAAAAAAAAAAAAAAAACCAAAACCACGGGCGGCATCCACCGATTTTTCATTATGGCTTTTTCCAACTTGGACCAACGCACCAAGGGCATTTTGGTCAATACGCACGACAATCCGATCCAAATTCCTCAAAATGGACCTTTTTTCTGGTGGGCCCACTTATTTTTTTGCCATCCAGGAAAATCTGAAATTTTCCCCAAACACAAGGTCTTGACCGTTCGGGTCTCCTTAAATCAGCCACCAACCCCGCAATCACCACCGTACATCCAATTCCCTAAATAAATCTTGACCGTGAAAAACCGCAACACGAGCCAGCCACAAGATCAGAAAAAATCCAACGGCTCATATAAAAGCACTAGAACCTTCTCTTCCTCCCAAACCCCCTATATCTTCCCTTCTCAGCCTGAGAGCTTGTGCTCTACTCGTGCCACTCCATCACTAGGGTTTCGAAGCTCCCATTTCTCTCATCACTAACAACCAGCCTCTGTTTCCAAGGTACGTGTCGAGCACTCTCACAGTCTAGCACATCGAAACGACCGCGTTTATAGAATGCCGATCCTCTGAAATTCGGATCTGAGCTCAGCTGAGCTGTTTGGTTTGATTTTGATCTGAGATTTTGTGTGAAATGTTGCAGAACCTTTGACCATGGGGAAGAGCTACCCTACCGTGAGCGAAGAGTACAAGAAGGCCATCGACAAGGCCAAGAGGAAGCTCAGAGGCTTCATCGCCGAGAAGGCCTGCGCTCCACTCATGCTTCGTATCGCGTACGTCTCTCTCTCTGTATTTTTCTGTGTGTAAATTGTTCTCTATGTGTTTTTGTGCGAGTGATATTTGATTGCGTGTGGTCGGGTGCAGATGGCATTCTGCTGGTACCTACGATTCGAGAACAAAAACCGGAGGCCCATTCGGAACTATGAAGCACGCAGCTGAGCAATCGCACGGGGCCAACGCTGGTCTCGATATCGCTGTCAGGCTCTTGGAGCCCATCAAGCAACAGTTCCCAATTCTCTCTTACGCTGACTTCTATCAGGTAATATTAAAAAAAAAAAACAATTGTAATTAATTATATTTAAGTTTGTTTGTGTTTACAAAAATGAATTAAGGGTTGCTAATTTTTGAATCCGATTTGATTTGGTTATTTTAAATTTTGTTTATAGTTGGCTGGTGTTGTTGCTGTTGAGATTACTGGTGGGCCTGATGTCCCCTTCCATCCAGGAAGAGAGGTCAGTAACTTTTGTTTTTCTTCGTATAATGGATTAGTAAAAGTTGTAATTGTTATTTAATTACTATGAATATATCGAATTTTTCTTTGCCCTTGATCTTGTTTGGGATATTTCGTTTTTTGATGGGATTTTTTGCTTCGTTTTCAATTGAATGTATGTTATCTGTGTGCTCCTGTTATCTGTGTGCTCCTGGTGCAAGAAACCCAAATACGTCGAGTTAGAAGATTGTATTGCCGTGGATAGTCATCTATTTTGAACGATTTTATTCCAGAAAGAGCTTAATTTGTTCTGTAAATCAGATTAATAATGTTTGGTTGATCGCCCTCATTTCCTGTAATTGAGTTCGTTATGGTTTCACAACAAATTTTCTTTTGCCTCAGTTTTTTTTTTTCCTGTGGTTGTTCAGTAGTCTTAGATTTAAACAAATTTGTTTTGACTATTTAGGGAATCTTGATCTTTTTGTGCCTTCTTTTCTTCTTCAAATAAAGGTGTTTGCTTTGCTATAATATCAATTGGTTCAGTTTTTGAATTATGCATTGGATATGCTAGTACAATGTTTTGTTTGCTTCATTGTCTTGTTATATTGATATTTCTCTTCTTGTGCCAGGACAAGCCTGAGCCACCTCCAGAAGGCCGTCTTCCTGATGCTACCAAGGGTTGATAATTACATGATCTTATCTCATTGTTTTAGTTTTAGTGTGTTGTTTTGCTGGTTGTGTGTGCGTAATGCTGATATTATGTTGCAATGCTGCAGGTAATGACCATTTGAGGGATGTCTTTGGCAAAACCATGGGCCTCAGCGACCAGGATATTGTTGCTCTCTCTGGCGGTCACACTCTGGTTTGTTAACTCTTATTGCCCTTTTTTTTTCTGCTTCGGTGTATATTGTGCTAAGAGATTGCAGTTGGTAATGAAACATTTGTTATTGTGTCAATTTTCTGTATGCTCACTGGTTATGGAACCTTGCAGGGAAGGTGCCACAAGGAGCGATCTGGATTTGAAGGACCCTGGACTCCCAACCCCCTCATCTTCGACAACTCGTATTTCACGTGAGTTTTGTTTCCCTGCTATGCTTTCTTGATACACCTTTTTGCATAGAGCTATGCAAGTAATGCATGTAATGTTGTTTGATGTTTTAGGGTGCTCCTGAGTGAAAAGTATGATGGTCTTCTAATGCTTCCAACTGACACTGCCCTTCTGTCTGACCCTGTCTTCCGCCCTCTTGTTGAAAAATATGCTGCGGTGCGTGTTTTCTTGAGTTCGAAAAGTTTGCATCTGTGTACTTAAACATTACATTGCTGCATTTCCTGATTGTTAACATTAACTTTCAGGATGAAGATGCCTTCTTTGCTGATTACGCTGCAGCACACCAGAGGCTTTCTGAGCTTGGGTAATCTTTATATTCTTATTATGTTGTTTGTGATTAGTTCTAGTTCTACTTCCTCTTGAAGTTTTATTCAACACTGAATTGGCCTTAATTTCGATTACATGCTTTATTTTGTAGGTTTGCTGAGGCCTAAGCTGCGAGACTACAAGGATGATGCCAATGCCTGCGTGCTTTTGTTTTTTGGATGCCTCTTAGCTTTGGGGTTTTAGGCTGTTGGTATTTTTTTTCTATTGGGTTAGGGAAGTTGTGACTTCTGCTTCAGTTTGGAGAATTAATATGTTAAGTTGGATATAATGATGTGGTAATCATCCTTTAGATTAAATAATACTGGTATTTTTCTCTGCCTCAGATTGTTCATCTTTTGTGCCCTTGTTCGAATATGTGGCAGTATGGGCATTAATATATGAGCTATTATTAGCCCATGTTTGGCGAGTAGGACTGGATTCAATTATGAGAGAATTGTATTGCACTGAAATATGCCATTAATGGTCTAACAAGATTAGACACAATCCAATTCAAATTAATCCCAACAATATGATCACCCGATCTGATTAAACATAATTGAAATCACAATGTTTTTCAGTCATGCATTTGACTAGGATTATAAATCCTATCCAGCCGTATAATTCAGTTCACCAGAAGATTTGCTGGGATGCGTGTTTTATGTCTACTCTGGACAAGTTCTGGTATAGTTGATTTGTGCGACTTTACTTCAGATTTTATTTGCGGGTCAACAACTAAAAGCAGCATGTTGGGGCGGCGGATGTTTGACGGCTTAATCGCTCAAGTACGTTCTCACGGAAAATTGCACGGTTTAGTTTTTGGTTTGTTGTTGACTAGTGTTTGGGTTGGGCTTTGTGCCATATCTCTGTTCCAAACCAACTCTTAATTGGTGATGCAAAATGGGTGTGTGTGATCACGTAAGTATTAAGGAATTTTTTGGGTACCCAATTCTTGTTTTATGCGTGTGTTTAGATTAGTTCATAATTAAGCTAGCTCAAGTAATGTGGGCGAAGTTAGTGGAAAATAGCTTACTTGGTTGAGCTCTTCCACCTCTAAGCAAAGATTCGAAAACCTCAGACATTCAATAAATATTTGTGTGTAAGTAAACCCCTGTTATGGGTGAATGGGGAAATAAACCTTTTTTATTTTACTTTTGAGCAATTACAACAAATGAAATAATTCTAACTCGGAAAAAAAAACCTTTTTTATTCTACTTTTGAGTAATTACAACAAATTAAATAATTCTAACGCTTTAATCATTTTTTGGATCAAACTACCTCTATGTTGAGCCAATTATTCGACCTTATAAATATACATGTTCAACTCAAAATGCATGGGTCTTTTTCATATGAAAAAAGAATGAGAATTATAAAGTTTGACTAAAACTCATGGCATGTTTTCTAATTCGTAATCAGAATTCATTTTCTTACAAATTACTCCTGTATGTGGGGGATTTTTCGTTTCGGCAGCTACTGTGGGCATGAGCTGCTGTAAAGAGCCAAATGTGTGAAAATTGCTCTTGGGTCTGAGTTCAAGAATCAGACCACAAAAATTCTTCGAAAGGGTAGCTGAGCCTTAGGAAGAACCTTGGTTACCTTCACTAGCAAAACTAACAGTCGCTCATAGATAATTTCTTAGCTTTGCATGAAAAGCTTGTGGCATGAAAGCAAAGCAATCATGAGTTTAACATTAAAGAGAGAGAGAGGGTTGTGAGTTCCTATGAGAAGTAGGGGTTCTATGGAAAGGGGGAAGAGATTCTAAGAAGGTTTGTTGAAGAGAGAGGGAGATAGGGGTATAATGGGTGTGTTGAGTAGTTTCTGGTAGCTTGACGAAAACTCTGTCAAGCTGTGGAACGATTTACCAGAAGAGAAAATGGAAAGATATGGAGGAATGTGGCTTGAAATTGCAGAGATTTCAGGGGTGAGAGATGAAGCTTGCTCTCTGAAAGTGTCCCTTGATGGGTAGGAGATGACCCTTTTTATAGCCGCTGGAAGCTCCTCCATCCCAAGAAACTCTAATGGTTTATCTCCAATTTTGCCAAGTTTTCCCTTTCATTTTTCTGCTTTCCTTTCGATTCATCCTCTTTTATGCAATCTTCCTCTGTCCAAACATACCAAGACAAGGTTTTTGGGAGCTCTAAAGCCTTCCCGCAGCTGCTTCAACATTGAACTCCTATTTTTTACTACCTCCTCACCTTATTTCCTTCCCTCTTCAATGGTAGGAGTTGGTAAGAGAAAGAAATTGGTAAGGGCATTGGTTTGGAGAGTGCCCCTCCTCCTAGCAACCTGTGCGCGCTATTATCCTCTGGATCTTTGAAGTTTGCTATGCCCATGTGCTGGAGCGCCTCAGCAGCTCACCAACATAACACTTTGACTTTCATCGTGGTTCGCGTTTCCAGCTAAGTGCTGGAGACTATAGATATTTTCTTGGTTGCTTGGGCTTTTGCTAAAGTGATAGGTTAGCTCATTAAGGGAATGAGCTAATTTTCTTAAATGATGGGCTATTTTATTGAGATGATTTGCTAATTTTTCCTAAAGTATTGGGCTTTTTTCTCTATAGTATTGGGTTTTTTTCTTTCTTTTATGCTTACCCACATATTTGAGCTCAAGAAATGGGCTTGAGTTTTGGGGCTCTCAAGCAGCCCAAAACTTCTATTTCTCGGCTCATTAATGGGCCTCATGAAAGCTCGTTACCATTCATACCACAACCCACTCAGTAAGCCCGGACATTTGTGTGGCTTGGGCCCACTTAAGCTTGTAGCATGGCTAGGTGTGAAATAATGATTTCCTGCTTGATATGGCATGTCGATTGGCGTGCTTGAATTTTATTATTCTTGAAAAGAGACATGATGCTTAACGGAATAATTAGCATGGGCTTGTAAAGCCAGTGCCTTTTATAGGCTCATTTTAATTCTTAGTGTGATGGATTGCATATTTATTTGGCATGGCATATGGTCGTGGCTCGTTCAAGCGTGCATGACGAATTTCAGGTGCTCCGAACCGGATCTTTTCTTAATAAGGTGTCGCACTGGGCCGAGAATATATTTGGGCTTAGCCTTGGATTTTTTGGGCATCAACACTGTGTTTATTTCACATGGAGGAATGAAAATTCCATATAAAATTAGGAATTCAACTTCTATTTTTGGAGGAATTGGACTCTTAGATAGGAGGTGGTATTCTATTTCCTGGGGAACTAACCCGTCTTTTTTACTCATTATATCCTCACATAAATTTTAAAATTACAAATTTATCATATACTTTAACTCAATAACAAGGGCATTTTAGTAATCAAACTGATTTCAATTTCGATTCATGGTAATTTAGTAAAACAATTATATGAATCAGTACCACTGCTACCCCGATTCCATGTAGTTTAGTAAACAATTTCAATGGAAATTAGGATTCTAACTCTCCTTAATCCAACTCTTCCTTAATTCAATTCCTCCTCACTTGATTGCAGATTAGTAAACATGTCATCTATTGGTACCGTGACTAATAGAGCAACTAGCTAAGCAATATCATCCACGTGCTGTGCTTTGAGAGGTCGTCACCTTAGCTAAAGAAGCCTTACCATAAGTCATAACTAGGGGCATTGTTGAGAGTCCCACATTGAAAGACTATAAGAGGTTGTTAAGGCCCAAATATATTTCTAGCCCAGTAGGACACCTAACTTGGGAAGAAACCCCACTTGGATACGTAAGAGTTCGTCATATGCGCTTGCACACGTGCCACGCTAAGTAAATATTAACATGCCATGCAAAAAGGTCATAACAAGCCCGTAAAATGTACTGGTTCTATGAACCTATGCTCATTATTCCGTTAAGCGCCATTTTGGCCCAGCTATAGCTCTTACAAAACTGCAAAGCTCGAGCACAAGCACGCCAAATAACACGCCACGCAAAGCGAAAAATTCTTATTTTTGCAACAAGCCACGCTACTAGCTTTAAGCGGGCCCAAGCCACGTAAATGCCTTGGGCTTGCTGAGCGGGTTGTGGTATGGATAGTTACGAGTATTCACGAGGCCTATTAATAGTTCAAGGAGTGGAAGTTTTGGGCTGCTTGGGAGCACTAAAACTCAAGCCTATTCCTTGAGCCCAAACATATGGGTAAGCGTGAGAGAGAAAACCATTAGCACATCACCTTAAGAAAAGACCTAAACATCTTAGAAAATATCCAATAGTCATAGCCCACAACACTTGGAAATATTCTACATCAATCAAAATATCCAGCACCTTGTCAAAACTAAGGCAAACCCATATGCATAGGTTGCTGGAAGTAAATCACCTTTTGACCAGCACTCTTACCTATTCTTTCCTCTACAAGCTCTGGTGGGAAAACAAGAAAGGAAAAGCAAGATGTGCCTTACCCAGATAGAGGAATCCAACCACAGGAAAGTCTTGGAAACCCAAAAAGCTATGCTTCTATGTGCTAGGGTTGGGGAGATTTCACCAAAGAGGATTGAATGGAAGAAAGTGAAGAAAAATAGAGGAGAAAACTTGATAAAATTCGGGGCTTCCAATGCCTATAAAAAGAGTCACCTTCTACCCAGCAAAATAACTTTTCTAGAGCGAGCAACATCCTTACTCATTGCTGGAAGATTCAATTTCGTGCTCTGTTCTTCCATCTTCTTCCTCTCTCTCCCATAACCACATCTAGAGAGAGCAAACATTCTCTCTCACTACTAGAACCTTTCAATTTCGAGCCATGTTCTTCCATTGCTCCCCCTTTTCTTTTATGGCAAAACACTCAAGAGCCTGACAAGCTTTAGTCAAGGTGCCTGAAATTTGCTAAAGCTACCCATTCTTCTTCCTTCATTTATTCCTCTCTTTCCCATGACCACATCCACAGAGAGCAAACATCCCCTCTCACTACTGGAACCTTTCAATTTTGAGCTATGTTCTTCCATTGCTTCCCCTTTTCTCTTCTGGCAAAACACTCAAGAGCCTGACGAAGCTTTCGTCAAGTTGCTAGAAATTTGCTAAAGCCACCCATTCTTCTTCCTTCATTTTTTCCTCTCTTCCCTCAACAAATCCTCTCAAAATTCCCTCTCCCCTTGCTTTGAGCCTATGTTTCTCATAGGAAACCCAAGCATTCTCTCTCTAATGCTAAACTCATGAATGCTCAGCTCCCATGCCGCAAGCTTCTCAAGCCAAGCCTAAATATTTATCTATAAGCAACTGTTGGTTTTGTTGTTGAAGGAAGCCAAAGTGTTTCCTAAGGCTTCACGAACTTTTCGAAGCACTCTTGGGGCCTAATTCTTGAACTCAGACACAAGGGCAACTCCACCCATTTGCTCTTTACAGTAGCCCAGGTCCATCTGTAGTTGCCGGAACGAAAAAGCCCTTACAGAGGTGGAGACTCTCCTTCACCTAGAAAGGAAGACTACTTTCCACTTAGAAAAGGGTCTTCACCCTTGAGCCTTGAACTTTGAACTTTTGGGCTTTGGACCTTAGGCCTTGGGCCTTCTTCATTCTTCCTTTTATCTTTGGGTCTAGCCCCTGGTACAAATGTAAATAAACATTATTATAATGAGAACATCATTTTCCGTGGACCTAACCCATCATTTGGATGAACCACGTATACCTTGTCTTCTCCATACATATTTACTTACTTTACTTATGATGAACGTCACTAGATACCGAAGGCAATAACTTGCCGACGGCCTCCACTAGTCATTAGCCTGCTGAAAGTCCTCAGCTTCCACTTAACCCACCAAAGGTAGTCTCGTGCCTTGTCTCTCGAAGGCATATACACATGTTAAAGGCCCTTACCTTCACACATCATCTACCACTTCATATCTATCTAAGTTGATATCAATTTTGAACGTCAACGTCATCAAATATGATTTTTTATGACTCATATTGATATTCCCTTTATTTTCTGGCTACAAAATGTTCCTTATAATTTTGAATTATGAATGTCCACGTATGTGTGCAAGCCACTCACGGTAGTTGATCAATGTAAAACTCATTTTCAACTATCAATGTCCATTTATGTGTGTAAGCCACTCAATGTAGTTGATTAATGTAAAACTCGTGGTAGGATCCATTTCAGAAAAATAGCCCATCCACTTTTGCATAGTGTCAAAGGTCAACTTTCCCCATAATCTACGCTGGGTTTGCTTTTTGACTTTCTGAGACCAGATGTGCTCACGTAAAATTCATAATCTAGTCTAAAAACCTATTTCCCATCTTCATTTTCATGTGAAATGGAGAATGCTACACGTGTTTGAAAATTTACTTTTTTGGTCAAACACATGGAATTTGGATAAATGTAAAACCGATCAACACCCTTTACCCACAACATGATTATATATGTTGTGTTTAAGGACGAGAGATTTCTTTTTCATTCTAAATGATTATTGTGTGTGACGATAATATCATCTGACATGTTGATGTGGTGTTACAAATGAAGTATAAATTTCATTTCCACTTTAGGTGATTATTGTTTTTTGAATTATGCACAAATGAAGTAGACCATTTTTAATTCTGAAGTGGATTTGCAACCATCACATGCATTCTTATGATATATCTTATTGTATTTTAGTACACATCATTAGGGTTTAAACCAGATAGATAATATAAAAGAAGCCTATTTACTTTGACCAAATCTGTTTGCCTTTAGGTAAAAGGAAACACATTGGTTTGTGACCAATGTGACACGGGAATATGGATAGGTAATTTCCTCATGGTCTTTCTTTTGTAGCTATTGTGTCAAACCCATTTTGCCAGAAAGTTTTCCGAACCAAACCCAGCAGTCAGTCTTTTATATAAATTCCAGGGACTCTTGGCTGAAAAACGTGTTCTTATAATATCGCAAAGCGGTGAAGGATGATGATGAGACACGCAACTAAAATAACACCAATAATGGAGCACTCCACCTCATCTTTCGAATCTTGTCCTTGTTACAGGTGGGCTCATTACAATAAAACTCTTATCCTGTGTCCTTTCATAATAAAAACGACGAGTGCTTCGTTTATCCTTCCATTAATTTTTCACATTTACAATTCAACAATATTTAGGTCTTGACTTGGCCATGACATTCTCATCTCATCCTGGAAATTTCATGTCGTGCAATTTATTTTGATCAAATTTCTCAAACATCTATTATTTTCTTATATTTGTTAGTCTAAAAATCAGACATCATTTATTTAAATTAGCAATCGTACTATATGTGTAGAGGTAGTCATTGCTCGATAAGAATATGTGGGACATAATTTCAACTTTGCAAAAACAGTTCACGTAAGTGTTTCTCGTGATAAAGATGAGATGGTTCTTATTAGTCATGACTCAATTGTTGTCAATTTAACATACTTCACTCACCACTTGCTGTTAATCTAGTGATATTTTAATTTCCATTGTTAAAAGAAATTAGAAGTTTGAATCACGCTATTGTTGATAAAAAAATTTACTGACACAATGAGCATTATTAGTATGATGTTTTTTCCTTTGCTTGAGGAGATCTTGAGTTCAAATCTCATATATGATAGTTATTAATTTAAAAGTTGAGTACGCCGTATCAGTATGATATTTACTACAAATAGAAGTTTGGACTAGAATAAGTGAAAGATTTGCTTCCTTCTAATGTTACTGAAAATTCATATCATCATCCGTTTACATATATGTACAAAATCTCGTTAAAAAAGTATGAACATAGGACCATATTTCAAACTCTTAATCCTAGACCATTAGACAACCTTATTTTTTTGGAAGTTTAGATCCTATTTCTTGTTTTCTAGGTATTTTCACTTGTGAAAGCACAAAATCATGTTCAAAACATAGTCAACGGTCCACAGCAATCCACGAAGGAAGTGCTTCAGCACATCTCACTGCCACTGCTCACACGCAATCACTGTCCCATAAAATACTCAAAAAAAATTCCAGAGCAGTCATACAAGAAAATAAAAAAAAGCAGAATGATGGCCGTTGAAAACTTTGAACGAATCGTAGCCGTTCATCAGAGGCGGCTGCAATCCTGGCCCTCTGATCCTCTCCCAAACGCGTCCTCGCAATTTCTCACTGGCGCGCTTTCCCAACACCAACGCCCAACGCCCTTCTTCCTCCTCCTCTCAGCTTTTAAAAGCGCTTGTCTTATTCTTCTCCATCTTCGTCAACACCACAACACAAACAGCAGCAACTTCTAGAGAGAGAAGCTGAAGACTAGTAGAGAGAGAAATTCAGGTCACGGACTCGCACAGTGTATTGACATGGCCGACGTCCCTCCCAGCAGTGGCGATTTCCCGGCGGTTCCGTCGCACGGCGGCCAGTACATTCAGTACAACATCTTCGGCAACCTCTTCGAGATCACCAACAAGTACCGGCCTCCGATCATGCCGATCGGTCGCGGCGCGTATGGCATCGTTTGGTACGTCGTTTTTCTCAGAATCGATTCTTTCTTTTCTCCTTCTTCCTTATTTTGAGTTTTGGTTTTTGATTATTGGAGTTTTGTTTGGGATTTTGTAGCTCGGTTTTGAACTCGGAGACGAAGGAGATGGTGGCGATGAAGAAAATCGCCAACGCCTTCGACAATCACATGGACGCCAAGCGCACGCTCCGGGAGATTAAGCTGCTTCGTCATTTGGATCATGAAAATGTGAGATTAAGTGCTTGTATTAATTACCAGTTGTTTAAATTCAGTTCTAATTGTTTGTATTTATGACAAAGTTGACGTCTTTAGATTCTTACTATTCATGTACTCAGAAAGGGGGTATTACTATATTTAGTTAATTGGCTGAAGTAGAAGCTTTTGGGAAAGATTGAAGAATTTTATAAGAGTTTACTGTTAGAGATGGAAAGTTGAAGGGTTTGCTAAAAGTAGAATTTGATGATTGTCAAACAGGTCGTAGCTATCAGGGATGTCATTCCTCCACCTTTGAGGAGAGAATTTTCGGACGTATACATTGCCACGGAACTCATGGATACTGACCTCCATCAAATTATTCGCTCGAATCAAGGTTTATCTGAGGAGCATTGTCAGGTACTTTATAGTCTTTGCCTTTTGATTTCTACAGCCAAGCTCCATTGGTTGGTAGTTTTTGTGTAAATAAATGGTTTTTATCATTTGAGGACTGATTGGCGTATGTTGGTATGCTTTGCAGTACTTTTTGTATCAGATTCTCCGAGGACTGAAATATATACATTCGGCAAATGTTATTCATAGAGACATGAAGCCCAGCAACCTCTTGTTGAATGCCAATTGCGATCTTAAGATATGTGATTTTGGCCTCGCTCGTCCCACTGCAGAGAATGAGTTATTGACAGAGTATGTTGTTACCAGATGGTACAGGGCACCTGAGCTTCTGTTGAACTCTTCAGATTACACTGCTGCAATAGATGTGTGGTCCGTAGGCTGCATCTTTATGGAGCTTATGAATAGGAAGCCTTTGTTTCCAGGCAAAGATCATGTGCATCAGATGCGCCTATTGACAGAGGTAAGATGACCTGATTTTGACTTTGGTATTTAAGAATCACACTTTAGAAGAAATGAAATATCACTTGACATACTTATTCTGCATCTGGAATATGGTTTTCTGTTTAAATTAAAGTGGCTACTGCATTGAATTTAGCTAAGTATCTTTAGTAGTTGCTGTTCTACCATTCTGTTTTCCTCCGTGTCACTTGAATACTTACACATGTTTTTTATTTTTTGTTACAGCTTCTTGGGACACCAACTGAGTCTGATCTTGGGTTTGTACGGAATGAGGATGCTAGAAGATATATACGGCAGCTCCCCCCGCATCCTCGTCAGCCATTGGCGAGGCTTTTCCCACACGTTAATCCGCTGGCCATTGATCTCATTGATAGAATGTTGACATTTGATCCTACTAAAAGGATAACTGGTAATTTTCTACTCCCACGCCATTCTTCTTTTGGTGCTGTTTTTACCGGCCATATGTATAGAATGTTGACGCATTGAGGTCCCAATTATGAATTTTAATTGTGTAACTTCTGCTTCCACAGTTGAAGAAGCATTGGCTCATCCTTACCTGGAAAGACTACATGACGTAGCTGATGAACCAATCTGCAATGAGCCTTTCTCCTTTGATTTTGAGCAACAACCCTTGGGAGAAGAGCAAATGAAAGATATGATTTACAGAGAGGCTATAGCACTCAACCCAGAGTATGCTTGATTTGAAAAGCAGCATTACTACTCGGTTTCTATATCTATGAAGTAGAAAGATTTGCATTTTCAGAGCTCTTTGATAAAAAGGTTAGGAAAGGTTATTGTTACCAAAATATTGCAATCATCACGAGCACAAGGATCGTCCACATCATTACTTAGGTGGGTTTGCTGATTTTTTCCATGATGACCGCCCATCAATTTTACTAGACCTCTATATTAATTTTTGAGGTCGGTTCCTCATTTTTCTTTTTCGGTGATCGAACTTGTATTCTATTTATCTTGTTTGTATCTTGATTTTTTTGTTTTTTTGTTTTATTTTTTTGCTGTACCAAACTTGTGCCATGTATAGCAAGCTTGTATTGAGGAACCTAACTGAGATTCAATAAATATCTTTATTCACTCCTTGTGAGACTAATTTGGGATCTTCATTCATAAGCTGTGAAGCTGATGTTCTTATTTCATCCGCCTTTTGTTTGATGGACCAATTTATGCGTGACTTGATTCTCAGGGGAAGATTATTTAGGATCACAAATTTTCCCTCATGTTCTTAATCCCCGTATCCGTGGATTATTTGGCAGATTGGGAGTGGATCAATGAGTTCTATATAAGATATTTTTAAGATGTTTTTCTTTGATGTAAGATATTCTCTTTGGTATTAATATAATACGGTTGAGCAATGAGTAAATTAAAACTCGTTTCACATCGGAGTCCTCCTCGCCGGCTTATTTGCTTGTTTTGTCACTGTAATTCCATTTCCAGCATTTGAGTTATAAGAGCAGCTCCAGCAAGGGAGCCCAGCCCGAGGCGAGGGCAGGAAAAAAAAAAAAAAGTCACTCCAGCGTACAGCCCAGGCCCGGGGGTGGTGTGGGACCCACCAACTCGGGCCAGCCCGAAGGCGAGACCAGCCCCAGGTCCAACTCGCGTGTTGCTGACGTCAGCGAGCGCGGTATGCTGCCACGTGTCGCCTCCCCAGCCTTCCGATCTGCTTCTCCAAATTAATCCAACGGCTGAGGCTTTTTTGGGCAATAAAAATATGAAAAAAAATCGTAAATTTTTTTAAAAAATTCTAAAAAATTCTGATATTTTTTTTTTCTATAAATACCTATAAATACCCTTCACTTTCAACACCAATACTCTTACATTTCATTATACTTCTACTATTATTCACTCTTTTTACTCAACATTTTCTTCTTTTTCATCTAGCATTTTGATTTCATATTTTTATGGCTTCTTCTATCGAAACCGGAGGGGCTTGGAGCACCATGGAAGATGTTTCCTTGTGTGAGGCTTGGCTCCAAATTTGTCATTGTCCCGTGTCCGGCAATGAGATGAAATTTTTTCATATGTGGAAAAAAATTCATGCCGAATTTTGTGAAAAAATTCCGGGGTCTACTCGTACGGAGATGGCATTATCCAGTAGGTGGAAAATCCTGAATAAAGAGTTGGGAAAATGGAGAGCTGCGGGGAAAATCGGGGAAAATCGTACTAACGAGGTAAGTATTTTATAATTTTTGTTTTATTAAGTTTAATCTCCTAATATATATATTTTGTTAATATTGCTTGCATTTTCAATATTTTGTTAATATTTCTTGCATTTTAAATATTTTGTTAATATTTCTTGCATTATCAATATTTTGTTAATATTTCTTGCAATTTAAATATTTTGTTCATATTTCTTGCATTTTCAATATGTTGTTAATATTTCTTGCATTTCCACTTGTTTCTTAATTTTCTTGCACTTCTAATTTATTTGTAAGGTTAATTGCATTTTCATTATTATTTTTTTGGTTACTTGCATATCCAATATATTTTAAATATTTATTGCATTTCCATTTTTTTGTTAAATAGATTATACAAGCACAAATGTGGTTCGGTGCAACCGGGGGTGGCAAAAAAAATTTCACCCATCATGAATGTTGGGAGGTGGTCAAATATTGCAAACGCTTCATAATTATTCCAACGGGTCCCGACGTTGTATTAAACGAGACGCCACTCCGTGATTCAATGGCACCGGATTCACCTCTTGATTCTCCTATGAGTCAAGACTCACCCATGGAAAAGGAGCCGAGGCCCATTGGCGGAAAGGCCGCGAAGGCAAAGAAAGTGGGTAATTCAAGCAATCATAATTCAAAGTTTTTGGAGGAAATTGCAAGGCAAAATGGCCTAAGAATTGAAATGGAGCAAAAACGCCAAGATAACGAGTTGACCCTTCAAGCTGAGTATGCACGAGAAAGGGAGTATTTGCGCAAAAAAGATATAGACATGACGGATCGGGAAACCATGACCATGGATACAAGTCATATGTCCCCTGAAACAAAACAATTTTGGAAGCTAGAACGAAGGGATGTTATGAGAAGAAGACTTTTCCGGGATGATGGGCCTAGCAACACGGATTGGTTAAATGATGGAAACCATTAAATTTGTTAGCCTACTTTTTATGTATTTGTATTTTTCATGTTTTCTTTTAAAGTTGTTGTAATTCAACCATTAAATTTTAGTAGTAGTAATTCGTAATGACTTGTATTAGATTTCGTTATTTAATAAACAAAGTATTCAATAAATTACCTTTTTATTCAACATATTCCATACTTCAAACAAAACAAAATAAAAATAAAAATAAACTACAAACAAGGCACAATAATAATAACAAACCACAACCAAAGCATAATAAATAAAAATACAACACAACCAAACCATAACCAAAGCATAATAAATAAAAATACAACACAACCAAACCATAACTAAATAAAACATAACCAAAGCATCTATGCTCCATCATTCTTCTTCATTGCCTTTCACCGCCCATAGATGCTCCATCAAGTGAACTTGACGCATTTCATGAATATACGAAGATTGCATCTCTGTATATCGATCTATCATTCGGGTCATCAAATGACCATCCCTCACCAACGGTTTCGGCTCAAATGCTTCTCCGGAAGAAGCCCCAAAATCCCGGTCAAAGCCGTGTTCATTGGATCCGGTTCATACACCTCTAAAGCATCATAATCATACTCATCCTCCACAATCATATTATGGAGGATGATGCAAGTCATCATAATGCTTCTGAGGATCTCCTCATTAAACATACGGGCCGCACCTCGAATAATCAACCACCGAGCTTGAAGGATACCAAAACACCTTTCGATATCTTTCCTGTATCCCTCTTGATAGGTAGCAAATAATTTTTGCTTCTGGGATCGGGGATTCGGAATAGATTTGACAAAAGTGGTCCACCTCGGGTAGATGCCGTCAGCTAGATAATACCCCGTCTGGTACACTGTATTATTGACTTGATAGGTGATATTGGGGCCCTGGCCTCTCAATACATCGTTAAAGACCGGGGATTGACCCAGCACGTTGAGATCATTTTGGGATCCTGCAACTCCAAAGAAGGCATGCCAAACCCATGTGTCGAAGCCAGCAACGGCTTCAAGGATGATACTTTTTTGGCCTTTTCTATTTCCGTAATCACCTTGCCAGGCAGTTGGGCAATTCTTCCATTGCCAGTGCATGCAGTCGATGCTACCAATCATTCCTGGAAATCCTCGAGCTTCGGCTTTTTGTAGAAGCGTTGGAGGTCCCTGGGAGTAGGTATACGCACGTAGTCCCTAGTATACAGAGTTTCAACTGCTTGACAAAATCTTACCAAAGCCTCCAACGTAGTGGACTTCCCCATCCGGGCAATCTCATCCACCTGATCAGCAGATGCTACATACGCCAACATTCGTATAACAGCTATAAGTTTTTGCTCCGGAAGAAGCCCCAAAACCCCAGCAGCATCACACTTTTGAACAAAGTATGCATCATAATTGCAAATATCATGCATGACTTTATTGAACAAATGAGGTTGCATTCTAAATCGCCTTCGAAAATCAACATCAGAGTACAAAGAAGTTGGGATAAAATAATCTTCCAAAAGATTCTTACCCCGAGAATGCCTATGTCTTTCCACATTCCGGCGGCGGCCGACTTGTGAACCATGGCGGCGACCTTGGTTCTCTTCTTCTTGCAAAGCCACTGCTATGAGAACTTGCTCATCGACTTGTCTCTGCAACTCATTGACTTCATCTGCTATACGGTTTCTCTCTCTTGCCTCTCCAAGCATCTCCTAAATTCTTCCATTCAGAATGAATGAAGTATGAATTCTAAACTCTGAGAAATGAAAATATAGAAAGATTTGGTGTGAGAGGTATGAGCTGAGACTCTGGTTTTATAGAAAATTTTGGCAAAATAGACATGCCACGTGGCTTAATTTTATTGAATGAAAATCTTATCTGAAATTTGAAATTCATCCGAAATTTGAACCCTAATTTGTATGAAATTTGAATTTTGAAATTCATCTGAAATTTGAACCCAAATTTATCTGAAATTTGAACCCAAATTTATCTGAAATTTGAACCCAAATTTATCTGAAATTTGAACCCAAAAATTTATCTGAAATTTGAACTTTGAAATTCATCCGAAATTTGAATCCAAAAATCTTATCCGGAAATTTTATTTGATTATGAATAGTCTTGACACGTAGGAACCCGAAAATCTTATCTGAAAATATTACCCAAATTAATTATTTTCATTAAAAAATATGAGGAAAAAACAAAAAAATGAATAGTAATTGCCCTTAGCTAGGGCAACTGGTGGAAACACAAATCACTATTTGCAAGGGCAACCACTATTCACGTGAATAGTGGCTGCCCTAGCTCCACCCTTGCCATGGCTAAGGGCAAATGGGTGGAGTTGCTCTAAGAGCATTTCCACCAGTTGCCTCTTGCCATGGCAAGATTAGCCCTAGGGCAGGCACTATTCACGTGAATAGTGGCTGCCCTAGCCCCCTCCAGCAAAATGTGTTTCCAGCAGTTGGGGCTTGCCATGGCAAATACTATTCATTTTTTTGTTTTTTTCACAACTTTGTTTACTTAAACAAATAATTTGGATAATATTTTCGGATAATATTTTTGGGTTCCTACGTGTCAATACTATTCATATCGGATAAGATTTTCGGTTTTAAATTTCAGATACATTTCAAAATTCAAATTTCAGATAAATTCAAAATGTCAAATTTCAGATACATTTCAAAATTCAAATTTCAGATAAATTTGAATTTTGAAATTTCATTTGAATTTCAAATTTCAGATAAAATTTTCACCCTCTAAGATTGCGCCGCGTGTCATATCTATCTGTGTACATTTTTCTATAAAATCAGAGGTTCAGCTCATACCTCCCACACTGGTTCTTCTCTACATTTCTATTTCTCAAATTTTAGATTTCATTCTCCATTCTCAATGGCAGACATGGAAGAGGTTTTGGAGAGGCAAGAGCGAGAAACTAGAGAAAGAATGCGTAGACGAGTTGCAAGCAAAAGGGCGCAGAGAGAACTAGATGAGCAACTTGGCATAGCAGTTGCTTTGCTAGAGGAAGAAAAGCAGGCTCGCCGTGGTTCAAGAGAAGGCCATCGCCCAAATGTGGACAGACATAGACATTCCCGGGGTAAGAATCTTATGGAAGATTATTTTATCCCACAATCTCCGTACTCTGATGTTCATTTTCGAGGGAGATATAGAATGCAACCCCTTTTGTTCAAAAAAAATCATGCATGATATTTGCAATTATGATGAATATTTTGTTCAAAAGAGAAATTGTGCTGGAAATTTGGGACTTCTTCCAGAGCAGAAGTTCACAACTGTGATACGAATGTTGGGGTATGGGTCATCTGCTGATCAGGTGGATGAGATTGCTCGGATGGGGAAGTTCACTGTTTTGGAGAGTTTGGTGCGATTTTGTGATGCAGTGGAAACTCTGTACACCAGAGACTACCTCCGCAGACCTACGCCCAGGGACCTGCAAAGGCTTCTCCAAAAAGCTGAGTCTCGAGGATTCCCTGGCATGATTGGTAGCATTGACTGCATGCACTGGCAGTGGAAAAATTGTCCAACTGCTTGGCAAGGGGACTACGAAAATAGAAAAGGGCAGAAAAGTATCATCCTGGAAGCAGTTGCTGGTTTTGATACATGGGTTTGGCACGCCTTCTTCGGAGTTGCCGGATCTCAAAACGATTTGAATGTCCTAGGTCAATCCCCGGTGTTCAATGATGTTTTGAGAGGTGAAGCCCCAAATATCACATATGAAATTAACAATACCATCTACCAGACCGGGTATTATCTAGCTGATGGCATATACCCGAGGTGGACAACATTTGTGAAAACAATTCCACATCCCCGATCCCATATGCAAAATTTTTTTGCTCGCTATCAAGAGGGGTACAGAAAAGATGGTGAGAGGTGCTTTGGTATCCTTCAAGCTCGGTGGGCTATTATCAGGGGCGCGACACGTCTATTTGACGAGGAGGTGCTCAGGAGTATAATAATGACTTGTATCATCCTCCATAACATGATTGTGGAAGATGAATATGATTACGATGCTGATGACGTGTATGAACCAAATCCCATGGACACGGCCCTAACACGAATTTATGAAAAACCAGTGGGGCCAAATGGAGAAGCAGTGCAGCATGAACCGTTGGTTAGAGACGGTAGTTTCATGCCCCGTATGATTGATCGCTACACGGAGATGCAATCGTCGTACATTCATGAACACCGTCAAGTTGACTTGATGGAGCATTTATGGGCGGTGAAAGGCAATGAAGGAAATGAAGGTGAATGAAGTGAAGTGAAGAAGTTGTTTTAATTTTATTATGCTTATGTTGTATGTTGTTTATTTTTTGTTGTGAGTGGGTTGTTTATGTTTTATGCTTTGGTTGTGGGTTGTTTATTTTTTATGCTTTGGTTGTGGTTTGTTTTTTATGTATGGAATGTTTTGAATAAAAAGGATTTTTGTTGAATATTTTCTTTATTGACTAAAAGAAAAGCAATACAACTAATAATAAAATAAAATACATGAATTAAACAAAACAAAAAATACAATGAAATGAAAGGTACATGAATTAAACAAAACAAAAAATACAATGAAATCAAAGGTACATGAATTAAAGAAAACAAAAAATACAATGAAATCAAAGGCAAGTAAACTAAGACATGAAAGGCAAACAAACTATTTTAATGGTTTCCATCATTTAACCAATCCGTGTTGCTAGGTCCATCGTCACGAAAAAGTCTTCGTCTCATAACATCCCTTCGTTCTAGCTTCCAAAATTGTTTTGTTTCAGGGGACATATGGCTTGTATCCATGGCCATGGTTTCCCGATCTTTTTTCAATGTTTTGTTCGCGTACATACTCCCTTTCTTTGCGTACATACTCCCTTTCTTTTGCATATTCTACTTGAATAGTCATATCGTGCTCTTGTTGTTTCAAGTCCATTTCAATTCTCATGGCTTGGTGCTTTGAAAGTTCCTCCAAAAATTGAGATGCATTCTTGCTAGAATTACTTGCTCTCTTCGCCTTCGCCGCCTTCCTCCCAATAGGCCTTGGATTATTTTCAATGGGTGAGTCGGTACTCATCGGGGAATCCATAGGTGAATCCGATGCCGGCGTCTCATGAAGTGGAGTCTCGTTCAAGACTACCGTCGGACCGGTTGGAATAATTTGGAATCTCTTACAAGTCTTCACCACCTCCCAACAATGGGTATGGTTGAAACTTTTTTTCCCTTGGCTAGCAGCACCAAACCACATTTGTGCTTGTATAATCTATATAAAAAAATGAAATGGAAATGCAAGAGAATTTTTAAAATATTGGCAATGCAACATGTAAAAAAAAACTAATGAAAATTAAAGAAATAAAAAAAAATGCAACATGTATTAAAAAAAACTAGAGACATATTAACAAAATATATAAATTGCATGAAACATTTAAATAAAAATTAATATGACATAGAAATTAATAGAAGAAAAATGACAAATAATTTACCTCACTGCTAAGATTTTCTCCGCTTCGATGGTTGTCAATCGCTTTTGCTAAGGCATTTCTCCATTTTCCCAACTCTTTATTAAGAACTTTCCACCTACTGGATAATGTCATTTCTGTACGTGTAGAACCAATTGCCCTTTCACAAAATGCTTGATGAATTTTTTTTCACATATGAGAAAATTTAATCTCATTGCCCGTTACGGGACAATGACTAACTTGGACCCAAGCCTCACACAAGCTAACATCTTCCATCATGCTCCATGCCCCTCCATTTTCATTAGAAGAACCCATAATATGCTAGAAAAAAATTACAACTTCAAAATGAAAAAATATTGAATAGAAAGTGAATAAATTTTGAGGAGAAAGTGAACAATAGTAGAAGGAGAAGAAAATATATGAGGATTTGGTGTTAAAAGTGAAGAGTATTGGTTGGTATTTATACACAAAAAATTCTGTAATTTTTGTGTATTTTTTTTAAAAAAATTCAATTTTTTTTCAATTTTTTATTGCAAAAAAATTGGCTGCCGTTGGATTGAAGAAAAAATTCCAATCAGAGCGACCAGAGGCTGCCACGTGTCAAGTACCCGTTGGTGGGCACTGTAGCGGTGATTTGAAATTTTTTTTACCGTTGGCGCGTGCGGCGCCAACGGTAAAAAAAATTCAAAACCTCCAAGGCTGACGCCAGCATGGCGTCAGCAATTTTGTCCGCGCCCTTGGGCCCGAGCTCGGGCCGAAATCGCCTTCGGGCCTGCCCGTTTTGGTGGCCCCCACGCTCGCCCGGGCTGAGTCTTGGCTGCTGGACTTCGTTTTTTCGCCCAAACCCCCCCCCAGCCCGAGTCCAAGAGCACTGCTGGACTTGCTCTAACTGCAATGCTGTCGGCCAACATCCATATTTCATATGAGAATATTAAGATTCAACATCTATCTTTCTTCTAACGTGTGGTAATTGGTACCCCGTGCTCAATCTGGAAGGAATTTAAGGATGAAAATGTCGGCAGTGCAAATAGTATCGGTACTCCAATTTATGAATATTTTGGGAGATATATTGATATTATTTTTGGTATCGGTGTACATCAATGTTGTTGGTTTTATTTGGATTGGAATTCAATTAAGGTTTAATTTTGTTTATATTTGACTTAATTAGAGATATGTTTTGGTTTGAATTTGCATATTGTTCCTTGTAATAACCTTCAAAAATCATGAAACTGTCAACTATCAGAGTATGAGGGGAGAAATATGCTTACCCCAAAGTGTATCGGCCGATATTTTCGTCCTTAAAAAGCAATTACATGAACTTGCTTACTTGAGTTAGACCACTTGCTTCAAGTTTCCTTCAAATAGGTCTTCTCAAGGGTTGCCTTCGTTTTTGGAAACTAAACTAGTTGAAAGTTTAGGCATCTACAGGACTAAAATTAGTGTAGGTGGATTTATCTACAGGGTTTTGGCCCTGTGACAGCTACCACCATTTGAAATTTGGAAGTTGGTGCTCATTGCCATTAAGTCTAGCAGCTGGGTCCCCCGATGATGCCCGAAGGGAAAGCTAGACCACAGTTAGTGCGGCACCTACAGGACTGCACCAACTTTGTTACATTATTTAATAGGGCCGGCAGCTTATGAACATGCATTTTCAGTTGGGACAGGAGGCTGCCACAGAGTTGCAGCAGTTGGGTTGTAACATGGATGCATCACTCTCTGTCGATAGAGATGCAGAAATGCTTGATTCCGGTGGTAACCGCGGTGGTTGGATCATCTATTTTTTCATCATAGGTCTCTCTCTCTCTCTCTCTCTCTCTCTCTCTCTCTCTCTCTCTCTCTCATGGACATGACTATTGTTGGGGAGTTACCACCACAGTCATGACATTCAATCATAGTTATGGCTATTCAAGGAGTATTTCCTTTACACTGTTATTGTATTATCATTATAGCATTTAGGTTTGATATTGTAATTACAGCATTTAGGTTTGATATAATTCCTACACTACCGTTGTAAACCCTTTGGCTGCCTCCTATACCTGTATATGAAGTTTATAAACCCTGTAACCATGAACTGCAAATATATGAAAGTATCCCTTTTCTACATGGTATCAAGAGCCTAGGCAATTTATTATTATTATTTTTCCCTCTCCCTCTTTCTCTGCTCTCATGGCCTCTACTGTAGCCTCCTCTTCTTCTTCTCTCACTGGTCCCACCCACTCACCTCCCTCCTACTACTTCCTCCGATCCCACCAAAGCACCAGCCATTCCTCCTGCTCCGACACCCAATCCTGAGTATTTTACCTGGTTTCAAACTGACCAATATCTCATGAGTCTGCTTCGCTCCACTCTCCAGGAGTTCATCCTCTCTCAAGTTGTTGGCTGTTCTACCTCGAAGGAAATTTGGGATTGTCTTCGGAAAATTTTTTCCCAACAGTCTCTTGCGAATGCAACGCACATTCGTTTTCAACTTTTCTCTCTCACCAGGGGCGGAGCTAGAATTGTAAAGTTAGGAGGGCCAAAGTAAAAAATACAAGTATATAAAATATCTAAGTATTCAATAATTACATGTTTAGAGCAAAACATTTCTATTTTAGTCATGTCTAATTTGTTTTAGAGGGAACTTTAACTTAAATTATAAGTAGTTTATTACAAATTCTATATGTTATATATAATATAATAAAGAAAGAGATAAAAATTTAGGGGGGCCAGGGCCACTCCAGGTCTAGGAGTGGCTCCGCCACTGTCTCTCACCAAAGGCTCTAAACCAATTACAGAATATCTCTCTCTTACTAAGAATTTGGCAGATCAACTGAGTGCCATCAATTCTCCCGTTTCTCCCGTTGACTTGGTCACTTATGTTCTCCGTGGGTTAGGCTATATGTTCATCACTTCTGTATGTTTGCAAAAATCTGTTTCTTAGAAAAACATGTGTTTTTTTGGTTTGGACCAGGAACTTTAATGTGCTTGACACTTGCTGCTGGAGGATGGCAATCAAATTTGATTGTGTATCTGATTCAGGAATATAACGTGAAGAGCATTGATGCTGCTCAGGTTTCAAATGCAGTCAATGGTTGCACTTGTTTATTTCCAATCATTGGAGCAATTATTGCGGACTCTTTTTCCGGCTGCTTCCTTGTCATCTTGATCTCTTCTTGTATCTCTTTTCTGGTAACAGCCTCACTCTGTCTCTACTCTTGCGCAAGCACGCAGGCACACACACCTTGAGTTTCATTTTTAAATTCATTACCCTTGCAGGGACTGGTCCTATTAGTTTTGACTGCAACTCTAGACTCCTTGAGGCCTCCTTCATGTGATGACGGATTAAGCTTGTGTGAAACACCATCAGAATCTCAGTTTGCAGTTCTCTATGCCGGTATAGCTCTGGCATCGATTGGACTCGGAGGCACTCGCTTTACTATAGCAACAATGGGTGCAAACCAATTTGATAAACCAGAAGAGCAAGGGGTTTTCTTTAACTGGTTTTTCTTTGCAATGTATACAACTTCTGTTATAAGTTCTACAGCCATTGTATATATTGAGGACAATGTCAGTTGGGGCTTGGGATATGGCCTATGTGCTCTTGTAAATTTGATTGGTTTACTCATTTTCTTATCAGGAAGCAATTTCTATCGTCGGGATACGCCACAAGGCAGCCCATTTGTGAATATAGTTCGTGTTCTTGTTGCAAGCATCCGGAAAAGGAAAGTTCTGCTCTCATCCAGAAGCGAGGATTATCACTACCACAATGATGGAGAGGCAAAGATGGTTCCTGAGACACATAAAAAGAGCTTGAGGTGCGACTTTCATTTTATAAAAAGTATCCTATTTTCCTGTTTATAAACATATTCACATCAACCTTCCCATTTCTTAAGAAAAATGGAACAGTCGGTAATTTTTTTTTCTTTTGATGGAGCAAATCATTATAGAACAAAGCAGAAGAAAAAGTACTTCACAGTTTATGCTCGGTTTTATTTTCGTTATCTTTTGGATGGAGGCACTGGAGATGATGGAAGCTTTTCTGTCTGATGGAAAAGAAAATAAAGTTGAAGATAGTTGATCTTGAAGCTTAAACAACTTTTAATTTGCTTCTTTTGACTAAATGACACAATTTTACTTAAGTAAATTTAGGTTTTACCCATAAAAAAACTTTCACTTTTGGAAAAAGCCAAAGCTTTTTCAAAAAAGACAGAATAACCTCTCAACTTTCAAACCAAAAACATGCAAATGTAAAGGATTTCTTAGGAAATTAAAAAAATAAATAAGGGTAATTTTGTCCATTTTTGCTTCTTTTACTTATAAGATACATTTATCTTCTATTGCTTGGTTAGTTGGCCACTTTGGGATGTTTGAAACACCTTTGGTGAACAGCTGCAGTGTTCACTTTGTGCTGAGTCAAAGAGGAAGGAAACGTTTTCTCCATGTCATTTTCTATCCATTATTATCATCATAATGACGGCATGACCACGTCATGGTAATGTCATAACAGCCTTGTTATTCGGCATGCAGCACACCGGCCTGCTCGGCGGTGGCCTGGCCTAGGCCTAGGCTTAGACCGGGGCGAGACTAATTAATTAGGCTGAGGAAAGGATCTTAGAAACTTTGTTGAGTTTGAGAGCTCAGACAGTGCTTTTCCTCTAAACCCTTGACAGTCATATTCTGAAAGGCCTAGCAAACCCTTTTTTCATTTTTATTGTTGCAGCTTCATAAAAAGAAAAAGAAATGACAATTTCACTTTGCTCTCTTGTTGCAGCTTTCTAAATGGTGCAGCCCTGAAAACTGAAGGCGACTTGAAACCTGATGGCTCAATTGCAAAGCCATGGAGCCTGTGCACATTCCAACAAGTAGAAGATCTCAAAACTGTCATTAGAATTTTCCCTTTGTGGTCATCCAGTCTATTTATAAGCACCCCAATAGCAATCCAAAGCAGCTTAACAACCCTCCAAGCTCTAACCATGGACCGTCGCATCGTGTCACATTTCAAAATCCCAGTTGGATCTTTGCCAGTCTTGGTTCTACTATCTACTTGCATCTCTCTCCCAATAATTGATCGCTTCCTATATCCCGTATGGCAAAAACTGACCAATCAATCTCCAACTCCCCTCCAAAGACTAGGAATAGGCCATGTCCTAAATATCATAAGCATGGTTGTTTCAGCATTAGTGGAGTCAAGGCGTCTCAAAACAGCCCACAGCTCCACGCTGCCAATGTTGGTTATGTGGTTATTCCCACAGCTGGCCTTAGTTGGCATTGGTGAAGCCTTCCATTTTCCGGGGCAACTTCAGTTGTGCTATCAAGAATTTCCAGCGTCGCTTCGAGGCACAGCGACTGCAATGGTTGCAATGACAATAGGCATTGCTTACTACACGGGCACGGCTCTGATTGGTCTTGTTCGGAGGGTTACAGGGTGGTTGCCGGATGATATAAACCAAGGGAGGCTTGACAATGTGTACTGGATGGTAGTTGTGATTGGTGTGCTGAATTTCGGTTATTACTTGTCATGTGCCCAGTTGTACAAGCATCAGAATGTTAGTGAGGGAGTAGAACGTAGTTCAGGCTCTGCTGGTTGATGCTCATGTTTACTAATTAAGAATTAAGATCAAGCAAGTGTCTTGGAGTCTACTACTAGAGAGGAATTATGAGTAAACATTATCTTTTGATTTTCTAGGCAGACAATAACTACTCGTTAATCTATATAAAGAATGTCAAAAGATGAATTTGGATGTTGGAGTGAATGCTTAAAACTACTTTAAACTCTCCTAAATTTTCCATTAGTTAGACCTACATCCTCTATTGCTTTTGTTTTTACTTGAATGTTAATTGAAGCATTTTATTACAAATTTACGAGTTATTTATTTATTTTGGTTGTTGCTAAAGTTAGGATGGGCGATAGGGTTTTCTAATACACACTTTCAAAGTAATGGGGACTCGAATTTTAAACCATCTATCTACAAGTCAAAGTACATAATATAATGATATAGGCAAATAACAGTAATATATATATATTTTTTAATATATAGAACGATAAAATATTCAAAATATCACAAAATGCCCTTAACTAATTAAATTTTAATAAATAAAACTATTCATTAAATAAAGAGTGAATACAACATCGGCTACAATAACTATCAATCAAAAGTGAATACAAAACTTGAATCTTTGAACATAGTAATTCTCCAATTGTTGAAATCAAAAAGATAGAGGATAAACAGCAGACATACTCAACCAAAAGAACATATACATGACCCAAATAGCAGAAATGCAATTAACAATATGAAATCCACCATATATCAAAGTTGAGGAAATAGAACCTCCATAGCCAAACATGGAATTGAAGTCAACAAGTCAAATCAATCTGAATAGCCACAATTTGAGTAGTAATCTTACTAAAAACATAAACAAATCCCAATTGATGAATCTTTAAATTCGCAAATCAATGGAGAAGTACGCGAAATAGTCATAATTCTACATACTTCTGCAAGAATTATTGTATGAGCTCATCATGTGACTTTGATATGCAACATATATGTGAGCTTCACTATAGTCGTAGCACATACATGTTTTAAAAGGTATATTATAAATGTATAAAAAGGGAAGTCGTGTATGACACAAAAATTCTTTAAACTCTAATATCATGTCATGTTGTTAGTTAACATGGTAATTAAATGTGGTATAATTCTAGTATTTTTTTTTTTAGAGCGAAAAGATGCATTACTGCTTATAAATGCCTAACTCGCTAGTGACTTAAAAGACAAAATTATGCATCACATGGACCCCCCCTAAATAGTCAGAACTCCACATCTATATATGATCATATTGCAATCTTAATAATCATCTCTTGGCTTGACTTGGCTTGCAGGGCATTGTTCTATTAGCGTTGACCGAGACATTTAACTCGTTGAAGCCTCAACCTTGTGTGAAGGAACCAGAGCTATGCCAACCCACCTCCAAGCCACAGCATGCAATCTTGTACACAGCTATAGCCCTAGCAACAATTGGGGTGGGAGGTACAAGATACACCATGGCAACAATGGGAGCAAATCAGTTTGAAAACCCTAAGAACCAAGCCACTTACTTCAACTGGTTCTTCTTCACCCTCTACGCAGCTACAGTGGTCAGCATCACAGCCATCGTCTATGTTGAGGGCAATGTGAGTTGGAGATTAGGGTTTGGCCTGTGCACCATTGCCAACCTAATTGGACTGGAAAAGGAATCTCCAGCACTCGTCTGGCGGAAGCAAGGATTATTACTATGGGCATGGTGGAGTGACAGATGACTTGGTGGGTTATGCAACGCCTAGTTCCAGCTTCAGGTACAAGCATTACTTAAATTTCTAATGTTTTATTAGCTAACTTAAGATTTTAGGGTTAGTATAACATAGCATCAACCACACTTTGATTTATTCTCTCTCATATGCCTTATCGTTATTGACCAATTTCGTAACAGTTTAAGATTCAACGATCGTCTAACATCTAAGCCATTTAGATTTCTTTTTGAGAAGATGTTGATGTTTTTTTGTTCACTAAGCCATTTAGGTAGAATAATGCATCTAAGTTAATAATGTACCTAATGAAGGACAAAAATTAAAATCTAATCTATGATCAGAGTTTAATAATAACGCATCTTATCAGGGTTTAAAAACAGGTCGCCAACTAATGGTTGACGTGCTAGAGCAGGGAGTGGTCTTGGTGATCATCAATGTAAATTGATTACACCGGAGGAGGTGCTAGCACTAGAGATATTAGATATGGTGCAGTCAAAATGGTCGTGTTTTCATCATGGCGCACAATTGTGTGGATAGATTTCATGTAAAGCAAATGCACTTAATTATTAGCGAGAGAAAAACAAAATGCACCAAATGCCTTGACTATAATGCTTTACAAAGTTTCATTATTTGGGTAGACTTTGCTGCCTAGTTGTCATCTCTTGGGGGCATATGATCCCTATTCCCTACTCATCCCTCTGTTATCAAAAGAAAATAATTTTTCTAGCTTTTAATCTAGTAATATTTCTCTTTCTAATGTTAGAAGAAGTCTAAATTTGAATCCCCTTGCGTCAACCAAGGTCCAAATTTGAATCCTTTTTTTTAGCCAAAAAGATAAAAGCCTTCATAAAAGATCATTTCCTTGCCTTTTTTATTTTGTTTTGTTTTTCTTTCTGCCCTTTTGTTATACTACAAATTCGCTTTCCCTACAAGCTTCTAATATGCTTGAAAAGCCTTTGGACAGCTAAATATATATATAAGGCTAATGATACATGCCTTCTCAATTACTGGATGTAAAATTACGCATTAGCCTTTGTACAGCTAAATATATATGGCTAATGATATATAAGGCACACCTAAGGCTAAATATATATAAAGTTGTCGCTTTTATTGCGTGATTGTAAAATTACATCATATTTTTTAGGCATTGGCCTTATGTAAATTAGGTTAAATTATGTTCTTATTTTACGTATTAGTAATTTGTGCCAGACATTATAGAGCCCGAAAAGAGGATTTGTGCTTGTATTGTGATAAGCTATAACTCAGCAACTTTATCAGTTGATTAAACATATATGTGCAGGCACAACTATAAAAAAACTCAGCAAACGGCAACAATCGCCACAGATTCAAGAAAAAGACAGCAACACCAAGAGAAACTGCATTAAAAACCATCCAAGTATGAAAAAAAAAAAATACAGAACCATCCAAATCATTTACTGCATAAAAAATATGTGTTGGTAATTCACATCATGGACAGAAATTGACAATGGATAACTGAGTTGGGAATTCAAATTCTTATTGGAATTCTATCTTGGTATTTCTCTCGGATCCTAGCAGTCTCTGCTCGTCTATCGTCACCGAGAAAAACGCAAAAATACCTCCAAGCACTGAGCTGGCTTTGGCATCTAGCAAGGCGATGAACTAGTGACGAAGACGACCGAGACAGAAGCCAAGAGGTTGGATCTGATGGAGGTAGAGCTTCATCAGATCTAAAAGGACCTCCACAAAATCAGAATCGATCAAAGGAAATCCACTACAGATCTAACAAAAATAAAACATACTAAAAAATTAAAAATAAAAGTCTTGTTTTTTTTTCTTTTTAACTTAGAAAAGTACACTATATATAAATTATTGGGCACAAATATAGGTTTCGTGTGTGTAGTATTGTCACATGTGTCAGATAAAGACACTACTATTTGTGTCTACATAAGAAAGATGATTACTTTTCTCCAAGAACATGTTAGATTGTACTTATTACCTACACTAAATTGATATCTGGCATTATTTTTTGTGTCCATAAAAAAATATGCTCTATCTAAATCGATTTAATACAATTATTTGTGTTTTATATGAAAACTTCACAAATAAAATTTGTTTGTGCGGTAAGTTAGAGGGGAGGGCACAATACATGTATTCATGATCTTTGACCAATTTTGTAGTAAGGGTTAATTGGTGATTTGGCCCCAAAACTTGTATATAACTTTTGATTTATCCCCTATTTTTTTTATTAAAAAAATTAAGGATATGAACTTCTTTTTTCTGTCAATTTCCCCCATGCCGTCTAAATGTGCAACATTTGATCTAATTTGCCATTAAATATGAGGGCAAAATGGTCATTTTGTATGTTAAAAATAAATAAAAAATTAAAAATTGAAATAATACTCTCTCTCTCTCTCTCTCTCTCTCTATGTGTAGGTGCAGGTTGGGTTCTGCGAGTGGGGGACGAGAGCATGGATCTGTTGCCGCTGCTAGGGAGGAAAGGAGTGATGGGTCTGGATCTGGAGGCAAAGACTAGGGAATGGAATGGGTCTGGGTCTTGTGGGGGTGGTTGTATGGTAGCGTTGTGCTTGGGGTGGTATGGGGGCGGATCTTGCATAGGGATGGGGCTGGCGGATACGTCTCGGCTGGGGAGAGAGAACAAAAAGAATGGGGAAGAGGGGGAGGGATTTATGGGGAGGGGGATTGATTTGAGGATG
>NC_034014.1:6319245-6328264 GCF_000346465.2 Prunus persica
AAGCTTAGGGTTAAAAAGTTTCCATGGGGGGCAAAATCACCCAGTTTTAACCCCATTTGGTAGTAATGTATAATTTAATCGTAGTAAACACATAAAAGACAATGTGCTTGCAAATATTATGCTTAGTCCCAGTTAGATCGAGTGGGTATACTCTCCCTTGTACAATTAAAATATTATTAACTACTGATGAGAAAAAAATATAATACACTTGTAGGTGTCAGGTAGTTAGTATTAGTTAGCTATTACTGTAGTGTCTCCTAAAACTTTGTTCAAATCTTATTTTACCCCCTAAAGTTAAGTGGCCCACTTAACTTCTTTGACCTTAATTTCGTGTTCCACTTTAGCCCCTACAGTTATCTCAATTAATAACTTTGTCAGTTTTGATGACGTACGTAGCATTGCTATTTTAGCCTTTTTTATTTATTTATTTTTATCACAAATGATGATGTGTCATGTAAATAGCCCATTTTTTTGGTTTAATTAAAATATATAAATAAAAATAATAAAATAAATAAATAAAAATCTTTCTTCTCTATGCTTCCCCCCTAAAATAAAATATTTAAAAAAAGGGTACCCATATCAAGATTGTAGTAAATTAACAAAACAAATGAAAAACAAAAGAATAATTAAAAAACAATACAACAGAACTATAAAATAAAAACATTAAGAAAACAGTGTAGCCCCACCCTTTATCCAGCAACCACCATATTCCATACAACACCACCGACACCGGCACACCCGCACACCTCAGCCACCAAACCATCACCAAGCCAACCACACTCCCCCCACCCCTAATCATCTAAGCCTTGAGCCACAACCCACCAACCCAACCACCAAACCATCACCCAAGCCATCCATACTCCCCCCGACCCCAATCATCTGAAACCGACACTAATATCCACCTCACTCAGCTGACCCTGAACTTCCTCGACCATAATAGTCACCTCACCCCAAATCCCCACTCCAATGGGAGAGAGAAACTCTACAATTGAAAAAGTTTTTAATTTTTTAGTTAGTCAATTCCCCTAATTCCTTTAAGAGAAGGAGAAAGGATGAGGCCATTTTTTGTGATAAGCATCTTTGGCGAGAGTTGGATCTGGATAGGGTTTTTTTTAGGGAAATAGCTTAAAATGACACTCATTTCATAATTTTAACTAAAAATACCACCCCTTCCCAATTTTTGTACAACTATCACCTATAAATATAAAATTATTGTCCACTTATTGCTGATTTTTCACAAGTTCAGAAATTTTATTCTCTCTTAGCTCACACAGCTCTCTTTCTCTTTGGTATCTGTCTATCACAGCTCTCTGTGTCTCTCTTGGCTCTCTCTATCTTGGCTCTCTCTCTCTTGACTCTCTCTCTCTCTAGCACAACTCTCTGTCTCTCTCTTTGCTCTCTTTCTCATAGCGCAGCTGTTTTTCTCTCTAGCTTCGTTATGTCTCTTTCTCCGCTATTTGATCTCTTGCTCTCTGTTTGGAATCGCTAACCCTTCCCTTTAGCTATGTCTTCTGAATAGCTGCTTGTAACCTTGAAGCTCTAGTGGATTGCCGACCTCGAAAAGGTAGTGTTGATGGTTATTTTCTTAATATCAGTGAGATTATGTGAAATGGGTTATAGTTTGATTGTTTGGGTTTGTGTTAAATTCGTTTTGGCTTTAATTTCTTTGGGTTAGGTTTTGTTGAATATTCATGCTCATTCATCTGGGTTTGTACCAATTGCATTTAGATTGGTCTGGATATGTGAATCTTGAAACTTGGGATTTTCCATTTGATGTAGTAGATCTGTATAGTGTGATTTGATGTGTTACTGGTGTACTGTTGTTGTGTTCCTCTTATTTTACAGTCGTATTGCTGTTATATTGCCATTATATTGTGGTTATATTGCTATTGTATTGTGTGGTTATTGTGGTTATATTGTGTTAATGAAATGTTGTTTTGTCATGGTCAGAAATGGAGACAATTGTTATTCTCGTGTGCTACAATGGAAAATGGGTCACCTCGAAGAAGATGTGCAAATACGAAGGGGGTGACTCAAAAGGCTTAATAGTTCCACGGACCATCAAATTTGTTGAACTGTTGGACCGTGTGCATCAGATTGGTAATACAAACAGTAGGGAAGACAAGGTTTGCTTAAAATTCTCAGTTTTGGTGGCCTCGAATGAGTGGAAGCACATAAAGATTGAGGACGATGATGATGTCAATTTTTTTATGAAGTACAATTCCGAGGTAACACCTCCAAAACTAGCTCCCTTACTCGTGAGTATAGAAGATAAAGGACTAACAAATGATGTAGTTCATAGTATGCATATCACGACAGATAGTAGTCGGATGGGTCATTCTTCAGTTGCCATTGTTGAAAGCAATGAAGTAACTTGGAATAATACAAATGTCACTAATGTGGGAGGTGAAGTAGGGACAAATTTTATGGATATGATTGATTTTAGCGAGGTGGAGGAGATGCATAGTGGTGATAATGGTACTGAAAGAAATGAAGTGTCAGTGTACTCTGCCCCTCCTAATTTGGGCTGCTTGAACACAGCTGCCCAGTTGCCAATAATGCGTTTAGAAGGAGAATCTGAACCCACTCGTCAACATTATTGGAGTCAAATGGGTGAACAAAATCGGTACAATGCAACCGGTGTAAATGATGAAGAAGCATATTTGGACAGCGGGTTTTCACGAAGTGATTGGAATCCGAAAATTACAGTTGGGCAAATTTTCTCTAGTAAGAAAGCATTGTTGACAGAGTTACGGTTGACGGCATTAAGAGGCCACTTTGATTTTAAGGTGCAATTCTTTTGCACTAAGAGGTTGCTTGTGGTTTGTTGTCAACGTCCATGCCCATGGCGGGTCCGACATCGAGAATTGGAGAATACAGCTTCATGATTGTGAGGTGTACAACTGTCCATGAATGTGATTTGAGGTTCGTAAGTGACAAGCATCATCAAGCAACCACAGCACTTGTAGCCACTTCACTTAAAAGGAAGTTGAAGGATTCTCGGACAATATACACACCAAGTGACATTATGAGAGATGTGAAACACAACTTTGGTTGCACCATCCATTATTCGAAAGCTTGGAAAGCAAAGGAGTTAGCTCTATTGTCCATTAGAGGATCAGCAGAGGAGGCATATTATATCCTTCCAGCTTATTGCTATGAATTGGAGCGTATGAATCCCGGCACAAAAATACACATCCAAACTGATGAGAACAATCACTTTGTGTATTTATTTATGGCGGTTGGCGCATGTATTAGAGGGTTCCGTTCTTCCATGTGCCCAATGATAGCCGTGGATGCCACTCATTTAAAATCCAAGTACAAGGGTGTTATGTTTGTAGCAAATGCATTCGATGGTAATCGAAATATATATCCTCTTGCTTTTGGGATCGGGGATTTGGAGATGGATGCATCATGGCATTGATTTTTCACTAAACTTCATGAAGCCATTGGTGAGTGTCCCAATCTTGTTATTATTTCTGATCGCCATGTTAGCATAGAGAATGTGTGGAACAAAAATTTTCCAACTGCACAACATGGCATATGCTTTTATCATATGAAGGGGAACATGAAACGCACTTGCAAGTTAAAAAAGCGTGATCACATACTTATACACTTTGAGCAGGCTGTGAAATCTTATTCCATTGCTGAATTTGATTGTCATTTTCACAAGATCAAGCGAAAGGAACATGTTGCTCAATATCTTGAAGAGGCAGGGTTACATAAGTGGTCTAGAGCTCACATGGATGGACGCCGCTACAATGTAATGACAACAAATATTGCCGAGTCAATCAACTCAGTCCTTAGGTTTGCAAGGATGCTGCCAGTGGTTCATTTGATAGGGGAAATTGTTAATCTCCTTGTGAAATGGTTCACCGAACGTCGTGAGTTGGCTTTGAATTGCACAACAATATTGTGCCCCAATTTTGGAGAGAAGAAGTTGAGGAACAGGTTGGAGGATGCTGCAAGGATAAATGTGGTTAAAGTAAATAATGCACAGTTTAATGTTTTGGACGGTGATATGGACGGCCTCATTGATTTAACGAACAACAGTTGTAGTTGTAGAAAGTTTCAGCTTGAGCAGCTACCTTGCAAGCATGTAGTTGCAGTTTGCCGCTTCTTGAAAGTAAATGTATACGCAAAGGCTTCTCGGTATTACACTCGAAAAACCTGGATGGATGCTTATTCGGATAGCATCTACCCGGTACAACCTCACGGAATGTGGGATATTCCTGAAGATGTTCGAAGTCGAGTTGTGCTGCCTCTCATGGCAAGGGTCATGCCAGGCAGACGAAAGAAGATAAGAATTCCCTCGCAAGGAGAGGGCACCATTAGAAGAAAGTGCTCAAGGTGCGGTTCCGTATGCCACAATAAAAGCACCTGTAAAAACAATATTCCATTGTGCAATGTATCTTAGACAATATGATTTGTGTTGCTTTGGTAGGTCATTAAACTCTACTTTTATTTGTTTTGGGTTTCGTGTTATGTTGAATGGGAATTCTTTTAAATTTGCATAATTTGGGTTGCATTGCTACAACATGTTGTATTGCTGACAGATTGCTATTATATTGAACTTTTATTGTATTGGTATTGCTTCTAGATTGCTATTATAATTTGAGTGTGAAATTAATAAATAAACTATCAAAACTGTACAAAATGTTTGTAAGACATGTACAATTACAAAATTATAAGTTCTCCTCAGAAACAAAGTTCTCTAAGTATCCATACACAAACAAGAAAAGCAAAAGCTTAAAGAGTAAGCTTATAGCAAAATCAATGTCCCCATTTCTCTAAACCACACCTGCTGGTGGTAGGTTTCCATCTTCACTCATTTCCTGCTTTCTTTTAAGCAGACAATGATCAAGCACAAAAGAGCAAACTTTTAAAGAACTCATATTACACCACATATAGTTTTAAAGAAAACTTATCCATATCCAATATGCAAGCCCTAAAGTTAGTAAACAGAGTTATAAAAAAATATGTCAAACTAACAAGCATTATTCTCAAACAAAAAGTATGATGTGGTTGGGAGTTTACAAGTTCAAAATGATATACACAGGTTAATTGTCTTAGACTTTAGATATCATCTTCAACAAAGAAAATACATACCGATTAGACTTGTAAGAAGGTTAAATGCAATGGTCATAAAGACCCATAGTAAGCCACCAAATACCAATCAATAACTGCTACAAAAACCATAATAAAATCATAATAAACTAAAAATACAACAGCACTAAAATGCCAACACAACATCACTACATTAGCAATACACTAGCAAAAAAACAACAATACGACATCAATAGCAACAGCAAAACAACAGCAATGCAAGCATCAGTCCACAAAGAACAAACCCATTCACTGTTTCAAACAAGGAATCATCATACTAAGATCATTTCAGAGAAACCCCAAAATCAATTTCAGTGAAACCCCTAAACCAATTTCAGAGAAACCCCTATACCTTCAACCAATTTCGAACAAACCCCTGAACCAATTTCATAGAAATGCATAAACCCTAAACCAACTTCAGAGAAACCCTTAAACTGTAAGAAAATGACGATGAACAGTACCTGTTCTAGGTGAACGATGGAGTTGAGCTTCGATGAATAGATTTCGCTGGGAGAGGAAGAGAGAAGAGAGAGTCAGAGCTGAGCGACGAGAGATTGAGAGCTGAGCGAGGAGAGAGTGAGAGCTGATCGACAAGAGATGAGAGAGTGAGAGCAAAGCGATGAGAGAGTGAAGAGAAACTGAGAGACGGAGCCAAGAGAGAGAGTTGAGAGAGAACTTCAGCAAAACTGATAGAGAACTTCAACAAAAGTGATATGTGTGCAATAAGGGGACAATAAATATATAATTATAGGTTATAGTTCCAAATTTTTTAAAAAAGGGCGGTATTTTCAGTTACAATTATAAAAATGGTGGCATTTAAAGCTATTTTCCTTTTTTTTTATCTTTTAAATATTTTATTTTATTTTATTTTTAAAGCATAGAGAAGTAATATTTTTATTTATTAATTTTCCCATATATATATATTAATTAAACAAGTAATTATATTATTTTATATTTAATTCAATTGAAATAAAAAAAGTGGGCCATTCACATGACACATTATCACTTATGGTAAAAAGACTAAAATAGCCCTGTTAAGTCATCAAAACTAACAGAGTTATTAATGGAGATAACGATGGGGGGTAAAGTAGAACACGAAATCACGATCAAGAGGGTTAAGTGGGCGACTTTAACTTTAGGGGGGTAAAGTGAGATTTGACCGAAGTTTCAAGGGGCGCTATAGTAAATAAGCTTAGTTAGTACTGATGAGGAAACATAGCTAAATTTTACCTAAAAAAATAGGAAGTATAGTTGTAAATGTTGTAATACATAAAAATATATTCATTTTTTTGTTCGAGCAGATGCTCTATAAAATAGAAGAAAAATTAGGTATTAGATATAATTAACTTTACTAATTAGTATGTGAGATATTGGGTATTTTGGTTTTGGTTTTAATACCTAGGAAAAAATTGCTATTTTAGATTAGGCCAAAGAGGAGGCCCAGATTCGTTGGGCTAGCTTAAAAATAAAAATTGATAAGACAATTCTACTATTCTTCTTAAAAAGCCTAGCCCATCTGCAAACCTACAAATTAAATGACGCTTTTACCCCTGAATGTTTAAACTACGCGCGAGCTTCTCTTTCTTTTTTGTTCGTTTTCGGAGCTGTGGTTGTGGATCTGACGTTGGAGCTCAATTTTCTAGTAGGTTTTCCTTTTATTTTCTTCAATTTTCTTTTTTCTGCTACGTTTTCGTTCGATTTGCATGCTGGATGACTGTCAATTTTGGGTTATTTCTGTTCTCCTTAGTTCAGGTATTTCGAGCTCAGTTTTGTGGCTCGATTTTGCGGCGCGAAATGCTAAACCCTATATTCTTCGTTTCGTGATCAGATTTGATCTTAAGCTGCTGTTTGGTTGTGGAGATTTTTGGCAGTCCTAAGTTTTGAGGTATGAGTAATTTAGAACCTGTTTTCGTTTATATCAACTTGTATGTTTTAGGAATTTAGTTTTAGTGCTTTTGTCGTGGTTTCCTTTTGGTTTCTATTCGATTTTTTTTTGATTTTCTGTCATAAACTGCATCTGTTTGTTGGAGTTTTGGCAGAAACTGCAATGCAGTTTCTTGTTTCATAATTCGATTTCAGACTAACATTTGGAAGTCCATTGGAATGTTACAACTGCTTATGTACATTATTTACTGATTTGAATTGTTTTCTGTTTTTGTTTGTTGTTTTATTTGCATTTTCAAGGCTAATGGAGGTGTGTGTCATTGCCATGTGCGCATATAAGTCGGAAACCATTATGTTTTCAGTTTCATCAAAGTCATCCATGGTTGATATTTTGAAGACTTTGTGTCTCAGGTTTAGGGGTTTGCAGTTGGGTTGTTTCACATTACGGTATTCGCTGCCTAGTTATCCGAGTTGTTTTCTAGAACGGATATCGATTTGGACATGATGAGGACTTTTTGTTGATATCAAATTAGAAGAGTGTTGATATTTTAGTGAAGGATTTATGCGGGAGCAATGAATATAGTGGTGATTTTTATTGTATCATTTTGGTTATAACACATTGAAGGTTTCTAGCTATCATGTCAATTCTAATTTAGACATTAATTGATGCCAAATCCTTTCCTTTTTTCATCATGCTGGGATTGTATGAATATATAGTTAATGGCTTTAAATTCTTATTCAGATATGTATGCATCGCCCGGCCTATATTTTAGATTTGAATTTTTTCCTTTATCTATGATAATTTATTTACTTTGTATTCCTAGCTATCACTATGGCAATTCATTGATGTTCTGGAGAGGAGTGTATTATATTTGGGATAGGAGCTGATAATGTTCTGGAGAGGATTGAACTTGTGTTGAGTTCCAATTAATCTTTATGTTAACTAATTTTCTAAGTTAAAACTCTTTAGTTTCTTGCTTGGTTGGAAGTGGGAACTAATTAGCCATGATGGAAAATACTTGCCCCAATGCCAGGATTGGGATTGGAAGGGAAGGGTGAGTTTATAGAAGTGGTTTTTGAAAATGAAATGCTTTAATATGCAGCTAGTTTTCTATGCTTTCTGTTCATATTTCCATCCATACAGAAAGTAAAACTCATGCGTGTTTGTAAACGCCTATATTTGTACGTGTCGAAGACCACCCAAGGCCATCCCAATGGGGACTCTAAAGGGGGCTGCACCACCATTGCATTGGGCTGCAATATATATCAACTGAAGGAAAAAAGGCATCCCTAATGGTTCAATTTTGAGGCTTTAAATGGTTGAGCCCAACCAGAGCTATATCCAGATTTATGTTCAGGGTGCTAACCTATCATAATGGATACATTACATTGAAGTTATTGACTGAAATAGTCTCTCAACTTTTGTTCCGGTATCATTTTGGTCCACCAACTAAATTTTTCATTTCAACGGTCCCTTATTCTTCATTGGATATCAAAACAGTCATATCGTCAAAGTCTATTAATATTGCCATTAAATTTAGGGGTAAAATTGTCCATATAAATTGAAATATTAATATAATAATTAAAAATTAAAAGCAACTATTATAGGAACTTGTACCTAATTTTAAAATTGAAAAAAAATGAATCTCACCACCAACAAGGCTTTTTTTTGGTTGACATGGACTTAAAAAGTAGTACTTTTTTTCTCTATTATTTAAATTAATTAAAAATTTTAAAATAAGATAAATACAAAAATAAATGGGTGCATCGAAAATTGGACCTGCTATGTGCACTCTAACCATTCTCATAAATTGTTATTATCATTTGAACCAAATAGCGTTTAGTTTATCTGTATTGAAAAATTTCTTCAAACTTGGTCTTCAACCAAATGTCTTTTACCATCAAACAACTCTGGATCAATGGGCTTTTCTTTATTGTTTAAATGGAGTGGCAGGAGGGGGGGGGGCTCTTTTTCCACAATAATGATGAGGGGCCGGGAAATTTGTCGGCCCCAATTGTGGTTTACTTT